>NW_012148397.1:457891-470257 GCF_000956105.1 Propithecus coquereli | reverse complement strand
TTATTTTACTTGCATAGGGTTTGCATCATGTATAATATGAACGCAGAGATAGAAGACTATAGAGAATTCATTTCCAGGGAAAGGCCAAAAGAAAAAGCCAACCAGATTCTTCTGGAAGAGATATCTCAAACTTAGCTTTTCTGCAAAACTATTATCAGGACCCCCTTGGGAAAGGGCAGATTAGATGTCTAATTAACATATGGCCCTGCAGTTATACTTGATGGCTCCTCTGCAGTAGGAAAGAAAACATCTTCAAAATATTTTAAGATTGCTGAGTCAGATAAGAGACTTTAGAAAAGGATTAAACAATTCAAAGTCAGAGAAGCAAAATGGAGATTAGTGCGATGGGCGATTTAGTTGCTTTCAAGTACATAGAAAACAGCAGCAGATATCAGGAAGGCATCAGAGGCAATTTAAGAAGAAGTCAGGAACCAGAGCCCTCCTCTGGGGAGCTTTGTATCTCCTACTAATTTGATTTATTCCTGACTTCCACCCATTCTCCCCTGCCCCCCAAAAATAAAACCCCAACTGTATTAGGCCCTCATTAGGCATTCATTCAGGGGTAGCTTAGAGGTAGGAAAGAAGAAAA
Source organism: Propithecus coquereli (assembly GCF_000956105.1). Lineage (NCBI taxonomy): Eukaryota > Metazoa > Chordata > Mammalia > Primates > Indriidae > Propithecus > Propithecus coquereli. The sequence goes on along the minus strand of NW_012148397.1, from coordinate 469,668 downwards.
ATGAAGAAACCCAAGAAGATAATAGAGAAAGTTTTAAATGTCTAGAAGTGGCATGTTTTGATAGTTTGCATCTTTTGAAAGTTTCAACTTTGGATTTTGTTTAAGATCGAGGGCAGAAAGATCCAGAATGTTAACCAGCAGGTGACAACCCCCACTACCAGTGGAGTCATGGAGGTAAAATGGCAAGAGTGAAATTGAGCCTTTGAAATTAGAAAAGAGGAGAGAGGCGTTGAGATGGGAACATTTTCACCTCTGAGCTCCAGGGAAGCATCAAACCAGCCAGGTGTCAGCACGCTCCTTAGAAACTAGCAGGTGCCTGTACCAGCATCTCGAGGAGCTGGGATTTTGGCAAAGATGGATGGTGTCACAAGGATGGACCGTGTCACGGGTGAAAGTAAAATTCAGCCAGGACTGAGAACTCCCCCTGAAATCATGAACTCCTTCAGAACAGGGTTCTCTATATTTTTTACCTAAATCTTGATAACTTTGGGACTTAATTCACTGCCTGAAAGACAGGGAGTGCTCAGTAAACATATTTTGAACTGAGTATCCCTTGAAGAGCCTTGCACACTGTTCAGTAGGTCCCTTCCTGTGGACATCTGTGGATGCAACACAAAGGGTAACAGCTTGGACCGTTGCTACCTTGTCTTTGCTGTAGTTTCCTATGTGATAAAATGAAAACACCTCCCTGGTAAGACTCCTGGGAGAAATAAGACCATGGTATAATCTAACTTGGGTAAAACACAGCAAGAGCTCACTTAGAACCTCCTTTTTTTGATCTCCCTCAGTTCAGAAAGGGTCTACTAGAAAAGCTAAAGGGGTTTTCTGATGCAGAATCGGCTTGATTTGTGTGGCTGAGGCATTGGGTGAGGTCCAAGTTGTCCAAAGTCGAGTCCATCTGTCCCCCCATGCGTGGAGGCTGCATCCTGTGGGTAAAGGTGGCCCAGGGGGCTGGGGAGGATGCTTTTGGGGACAGGTGCCAAAGAGCCCAATAATTCTATCAGGGGGTTGAGGGAATACAATGGGGCCCAAGGGCGTGGAGCCAACCGTGGCCTCCCTCGGAACAATGGTGGGTACCGTCTGTCACCAGCCCTGCTTGTTCCTGCTTCTCCCTCAGGAACTCTGGACTCCTCCCTATTTTTGTTTGTGGGTTTGTGAAATAGGACACAGGGAAACCTGGTTAGGGCCGCACTCTGAGGAGCCTGCTCTGAACTGGCCTGTTGAGGGCATTGAAGTCTCAGCCAGACCTCCAGCCAGCACCACCCAACCTGGGGCTCACTGGAAGGCAGTGCGTCCAAGTGGTTTGGAATCAGTCTGTTGGGGTCAACGTCTCTGTTCCTGCACTACAGGGTGGGGTGTCCGGCTGTGCCCAGGCACTACCAGTTTCCAAGAGCATGTGATGGGATGTATTTCTACCATCGAGTATAGTCCAATTCCCCCTCCCCCCCCCTCCCCCGGGGCAAAACTTGAAAGAAAGTTCAAAACGGGGTTGAAACCCGGCCTCAAAACCAACTGCCGAAGGAACCTGGGGGAAAAAAAATCCATTAATCTCTCTAGGTCTCAGTTTTCTCAAAGGAAACTTGCTTTACCTGTTGGAAGATTAAACAAGATAAAGTGTGTAAAACACCTAGCAGGGTTTCTGTCACATGGTGAGGCTTTGGGAAATGCTATTTCTCTTGCTCTCTTAGCCAGGGACCTCTTCTCCCAGGCACACACTGGCTTGATCACTTGCTTCCTTCATGGCTTTGCTCAAAAGCCTAAAAGCTGTTTTTTGTTTTGTTTTGTTTTGTTTTTGAACGAGGTCTTCCATGTTCACTTACAAAACCCTGAATTTCACCCTTGCCCGGCACTACCAACTCCTTCCTCTGCCTTAGATTTTCTTCATGATGCTTTTCCCAGTCTCAGACTAATTCATCTATCCATGTACCCACCCACCCACCTACCCATCCATCACCTACCCATCCATCCACCCGCACATCCATCTCTATCCATCTTGCTGTCTAGCCATCCATCCATCCATCATGATCTAGCTGGCTATACGTATCTTGTCTGTGTCTTTCCTCTAGACTATAAGCTGAGGCAAGGAGGCAATTCATCTGCTTTTTCCCCTGCTGTAGCCGTAGCACTTAGAACTGTGCCTAGCACTTAGTAGACACTCAATAAATATTGAATGGCTTAATGTGTATTACTTAAAGTTGGAGATTTCTGATATAAGACTTAGTTCAGAGTCATGAAATTCACACACTAACCTGAGAGCTAGCTATAATTTTCATCTATTAATGTCTAGATTCTTAGAATAATTATATAGATTTTCTGTATTGGGTTGGTGGGATAGTTAACACAGTGGCATACCATGAGACCCAACTTCAGGACCAACGCACTCCACTCACGCCTATGGCTTCAGGAGCCTTGCCTGGCTGGGGATTGCCCTTACTGATGACAGCTGCGTAGTCCAAAGGCCATGCCTTCTTCCCAAGGACAGCTCATACCCAATGACTGGTAAATTCAAAGGTGTAAAGGCCTGGTCCACTTGTCCCAATTCAGGACAACTCTGAAGGGCAATCCCAGATCCCCAAGAGGTTGGCTGAGGCCTCTGTTACTACTGCATCACTGCGCAACTTCTCCCTCTGCCTTGTCCTGCCACCTTCACTCCCACACAGGTGTCGATCCTGGAACTTTCCCCGGTAAAGTTTCTGCATGTAAATATCCATCTCTGAATCTGCTTCCCACTCACTTGCTACGGTAGCTTTATTGTTACCTTTTTATTACTATTTGTGAAAACTTATTCTTTGCACATATATGTGCCCAAATCACAGAGGCTCTATTACATGATTTCTCAAAGCCTATGCCTGGTTCCAATGTGATGCATCCAATGTTTCAACATTTGCTTTAACTGAAATTAGCTTATTTCACTCACCCGACAAATAAATGCTGAATGTCTGTGTGTGCCCAGGACTGCACCAGACATCCTAAATTGACAAGTTAGAGCCATCTCTGAGTTCTCCATCACAATCAGCGTTTTGCTCTGACTAGAAGGGTTATACGTCATTCTCTCCTCTGGGTTGGCAAGAGTCACTTGTTAACTATCATCCATGTTTAAAAAGTGCGTTTCCATAAAGCAAAGTTGTCTATTCCATACCACTTCCTACATAACCTTCTTTAGATCGACTCAAGAGTGTGATTCTGTCTAAATATATGCACAAATCTTTTAACTTAAAATTACATTGCATCATTCTATGAATATTTTTCCTTCCTTTTATTTGTCTAATGTCTTAGAGATTTTCGGGTCTCCCTTATTCTCTTGGAAGGCTAAATAAGGCTGCCAAGTTTTCATTCATCTATCAACTCATTTAATCAGCCAGCAAATATTTGTCAAGTGCTTCCAAGATCAGAATGCCCTTTCAGCTCTGAACAAGACCAACGTCTGTACCTTCAAGGAGACAAGAATCTGGTGGCAAATCAGAAAATAAACCAGAATGCAAATGGAAGAGGGAGACCTTTTTGGGGAGGAGGAGACATTGTGGAGAAATGAATCAGGATGATGGATAGTGCAGAAAAGAGTCTAAAACCACTAGAAATAAAAACTAAAAATATTAAAGAAAACTAACTGGTCAGAAAGTTTCTCTCAAGAGGTAATATAAAAGCTTAGCTGAGAAAGATGGAGCCAGCCAGGCATAGGAAAATCATGACATGAACATTGCAAGCAGATAGTTGAGCAGGGGCCAACAGTCCAAGACAGGTGTGACAGTCTCTTCAAGGACTAGACAAAACCCAGCATATGTCTGTGGTCACAAGGGAGCATGTATCTGCCTATTGAGGAGGCTGAGTACAAAACACTGCAGCCTCTGATTGGAAATCTCTCATGAAATTTCCTATACTCTGAAAAATACATTTTGAAATTCATTCGAAATCCATTTTTCATTCAAAAATATTAAGCATTGATTATGTGTAAGAATTAAGAGTAAGCAAAGCTGGTGTAACATCAGCCCTCATCCAGCTTATGGAGAAGATAAACTATTTGAGAAAATAATTTAAGTAGCACAAATAGGTATATGACAACCAAACTCTGATGTGAGCATTGCATTTTGCAATTGGTGAAGTCCAGTTTCTCTGCAAACACTTTCCCACTAATGCAGTGAATGGTTATGCCCAACGTAAAAAATAATGTCATTGGCAGGAGCTCATTGGTTTTTTGATTTATTGTAATCACACACCTAATTCTCATTAATCACCTTTACACATCATTCCCTAGATGTTGTCTCTGGAAGCTCCCTTTTGTACCACGATAGCATCCTAAACAACGTGATTTTTCTTACTTCTGAGTCTGTCCTAAAATGGTGGCTTCTCTGAAGATGCCAGTGGCCACTCGGTATTCAGAAGTTCTCATTGAACTCACTAGGTTCTGCAGCTGTCTGGCCAGTGCATAGGGTAATTCTTTCAATTCCTATTTTAATATTTGGTCTTGGTTATAACTTTTGAGAGCTTTTCCACTGAAAAATGTTTAGCAACGTATCTCTCTTCCACTTTCCAATTACTTTTTCCATTAGGGACATCCCTCCTTGGACTATCATGTTTCCCAGAGCCTTCACCTGTCCAGGTGGCAATAGGTAAGTTTATTTGACAGAGACATCAGCTAGGGTGAAAAGAGTGGGGCTTGGAGTCAGAATGTTCTGAGTTTAAAATCTCCTGTTGTGTTTGCTGGACATGTGGCTTTGGGCAAAGTACAAATGTTTTCTGAGCCTTACTTTCCAGATGTGCAAAATGGGCCTCACTCAGGGCCAGGAATAAGGTGAGGCAAGTGAGGCACTCACACCAGGTGCAAAATTTAAGGGGACAACAAAAAAAATTCTGCATTAAGATATTGTGAGTTAATAAAATGCAAACAATGCAAAAAATCCATGATGAACGACACATCCAAATTTTAGAAGACAGGAACCTACAGGACCAGGATTAAGGTGGATCAAGACAGTTCAAGTTATGCAAGTGCAGGGCATCCCTGTAACTTCTGCACAGGAAACTAGTGCCTCACTCACCTTACCCGAGTTGCAGCCTTCATGAGCCTATTAACACAATGTGGTGAGTCTGTTATCAAAATACAGTTTGACAATGGAGGTAAAGAATCTTATAGATGACTTGGACCCACATAAGATAGTTCTCTCCCCTGACTTCCCATCTTTGCAGTCCCAATCTGCCTCCAGAAGATGCAAGAGGGACTAGACCCAAGTGTGCTGTCCACCCAGTGACAACTTACCTACTCTATGTACCGCTCACCAGCTCTCAGCCCTAGAACATTGGTCTAGCCAACTGACAGATGCTTTTAAGTGCTTTCCTTTCATATGGATCTCTCCTCCCTCCCTCAATACAATGTTGGCAGCACATTTATTTACTCCCTGCAACAAAACTGCCGCAGTCCTCGGCTGGGACACTCTCTGGCTCCACAAGAGTTCTCCAGACATCGTCTCGATCTATGACTTGAAACTCTTCCTTTTAGCCTCCCTCCCTCGTACAACCGAGGCATTGTGCACACTCATCACCTCACATCCTGTGCCAAATTCTTGCTTTATGTGTGCAATTTCAGATCCATTGGCCATTTGGGCAAGGGGCCTAATATGAAATCCTAAGTATCTTCTTGGCACCGATTCCTACCTGGTGCTGTTGCCAACCTTTTCCTCCCCTGCAGCGTTCTCTATTTACTACTGCAGATGAGGGTTTTACAAGCTTCCAAGAGTCCACTCATGCTCCTTTGTGGTCACACTGCATCTTCAAAACCCAACTCCTTCTGATAGCCTCTCTCCTGCCGAGGTGAGGTGACCTCAAACTTGAGGCCTGGGGAGCTGACCAACCTGTTGGTGGGCGGGGGGGGATCATCAGACCAACATGATTGTATTCCAAGAAGGGATGTCCCTAAAGGAAAATGTTAGTAATGGAGTTAGGAAAAGATATAAAGCTAAATTTTTTTTTTAATGAAAAAACTCAAAAGTTACAACAAGAGCAAATGTTACAATTGACAGACCCTATGCATTAGAAAGTTGAAGAATTATACTAAGTGAAAATTTCTAAATACCAGTGGTCAATTGACATCTTCAGAGAAGCCAATTTCTAGACTTGCAGAAGTAGAAAAGCATTTTAGGATGCTACTATGGTATGGATGGGAACTTCCAGAGACAGTATCTGGTATAGTTTGAATGTTTGTCCCCTCCAAATCTCATGCTGAAATTTGATCTCCAGTGTTGGAGGTGAGGCCAAATGGGATGTGTTTGAATCACGGAGGAAGATCCTTCATTGAGGGCTTGGTGCCATCCTTGCAGTAATGAGTGAGTTCTTGCTCTGTTAGCTCATGTGAGAGCTGGTTGTTTTCAGAACTCCAGGATATCTGGGAAACCCATCAGAGCCTCAGGCAGGCAGAGTGGGAGGATGAATCCTTGGATGGAATACAGACAAGGAGGGAATGAGAAGTGGACTGCCTGTGCAGACTTAGTGTACCAGTGAGCCAAAAGAGAGCCACATTAGTCCTTATGAAAGTATCTACTGTGGGGGGGGGGGGCTGCACCAAATTTTTGAGATGCTTTAGCAGAAGTAGTTTAAGGATGTAGATAACCTGGAAAGACCATTCCTTAGAAGACCACCTGGACATAGCATGTGTGCACACGTGATGCTTGTATACATGTGTGTACATGTGTGGTGCTATATCCACCATTTTGAAGGACTGGGCCTATCAAAGCCAATTCTATTTTCTCACTCTGACACTCTGTTCCCAAGACATTCAGGGACATCAGTGACCATCGAGTATGACAGGAAATCAGGAACTCTGGAAGTGCTAAGGGTTTGGTTTCTCAAGTATCACAGGCCAGGTTTGAATCCCAGTGACCTCATACAAGTTATGAGAATAATAACTGTAACGCCAACCTCAAAGGGTTATGAGGCTCAAATGACAAAATCCATCCACAAAAATGACTGGTCCGCTCCAAGTGTCAATAAATACTAGGTTCATGGTTCTCCAGAATGATTCAGTTGCTTTGAGCCCACCTCAACAAGTCTTCCCAATAAGCCCATCTAAACATGTCAATCTTGTCTTGTAACACTCAAGAGTCTGAGTTGGAACAGAGTAGGTTAGAGTACAAGAAAATCCTGGTTGCTTAACACAACAGAGGTTTGTTTACTGCTCATGCAAAGTCCACTGTGGGACCAGCAACTCTTTGGCACAACTTTCCTCCATGTGGTTACTTGTTATTTATGGTTTTGCCTTCTCCATTGGCAGTTCTGTGTGTCTTCAGGGCAGAGAGGTAGGTAGGGGTAAGGGTAGAGATAAGGCTAGAGATAGAGACAGGGATAGAGATAGAGCTTGGGATAGAGATAGGAAGGGAGGGAGTTGAAAATGTTTAGGGCCTCTTCTTAATTTTAGCCTGGGGGTGGCATCATCTCACCTGCCCACAGCCTGTTGGCCAGAGCTAAGAACATGGCTGCCCCATGAGAAGTGATCATCGCTTTGTCTGCCACACTCTCCTTCACCACTAGAAACAACACACGATCCCTCTGCCACACCGTGGCTTCTATCTTGCCGTCTCTCCCTCAGCTGATCTCCCACCATTTTCTACCTGCTATTGTAAAATACTGGTAATGCCCTGGGTGGGTCATGAGCTCTCACACCTCCATGCCTTGTTGAAGTCTCAGTTCCTTGGAGGGCTCTCTTTTTGGGATGAGCTTTTGTGCCAAAGAACTAAAAAAGACCCCACCGTTTTTATACGATCACGCCACCACTATCTTCACTCCCACACTTGGTGTTTGAGCCCTAAGTCTTCATCATCATTAGTTCTAAGCCATACTTCACAATGACCTTAATAAAAATTTAAAGACCATATAACATACATTATCCTGTAGGTGTGTTAATTAGTCTTCTATATGACATCATCTCTGCTCCTGGGATTTTTTATGGCTGTCATATATCTTGAGAAAGAAGACTTAACCATTCTCTACATAACTATATAAAATTCTATTTAGTTTGCCAGGCATAAAAAAAGAAACATCCTCTAAAACATCACTATGTGTTCATGAAAGCAAAATAAGGATAGACCAATATTTAGAGGGTATTATCTCCTTCAAATAAATGTAAAGTTTACACATTGTTTTTCATAATTAAAACTGACTTGTAACCAATTTTAATCATGTTTCATTATGTCACTTAAGATTAATATTTTGAAGTTTTTCTAAGATTTATACATAAGCACATTTAACATGAATATTGTCACCTTTTGCCTTTAACTCATTATGCCAGACCTCTGAAAAAGTCTGTCTTCCTGATGCCCATTTGGCATATTTATTTGGTAATATAGCGGAATGTTTTAGCTCTGCCTCAGCATTTTGGAACTTTATGACCACTTTTAACTTAACTCTTCAAACCCAAATTGAATTGCATTGAAAGAAGGCAAAAACATTGACCAGAGATTGAGACTATTTTTTGAAAATCACTCAAATATTATTTCAAGTAGTCCAAATAATGTCATTAGGAATGTGTGCTTTTAACAGTTACAGATTTCGCGTGTACTATGTCCAAAACGTAGGGTGGTATAAAATTAAGAGATATATCATTTTTCATCTGGTTCATATCAGCTTGACGTGTTTTTATGTTTTCATTGTAGGTTCCTCAAGGCAAAGAAAAAACTGTCTCTACCCTGTTGGTGTGAACCTTCTTGTACCACCTTGAGTATATTAAATGTAATGATTTCCTGAGGACATATGGATAATTTAACCAACAAAATAAATATAGTCCTCCTACTTTCCACTGAGAATTTTAACATATGGTCCTCATTATCCCAAGAGGTGACACAAACAACCCATAATTATATTCAAAAGGGTTTAGAGGAATGTATGAAAGTCAGAATGCCATATACTCTCTTTAGGGTTCCTATAAGTGACAAGAAGGATGAATTTGTGGCATCTTCATTTGAATCCCCACTAGATTGCAAGTTTCTTAACAGAAAAAGATTTGACAACTGGCATTTACTTACTTATTCAGTCCACAAATATTTATGGAGTATCTACTATGTGCCCAGCATAGATGTTTAATTAACATTTCTCCTTCCTATAATCCCTTCAAATGAGTTACAGCCGTGTCCCTAATGGTGGTGAAGACCACAGCATGCTTCTACCTCCTTCTCCCACCTTCGTAGCCAATAGCACACAATGGAAAGGCAGCTTGGGGTCTGGAATGGGGACAGGAGTCATGTTCATGAATCACAAGTCAGGTTAGTGGCTCAGTGGGAAATGACCCTCCCAAGCAGCACTCTGCTCTAATGCCTCAGACTCCCCATCTATAAATATCAGCCAGGATACCTCTCTACTGAACTGACATTGTGGAGTGACCCAATGAAAAGGCATGAGCAAGTGTTAAGGTGACCTCACGTCTGCATGCCAACTCTGTCCCGCCCCAGTGTATAAGATTCCTTCATGATATAGTGTCTTTGTGGCAAGATAAGTGTACAATGCCTTTTTATGAAGCATTGGCCAGCCTCTGGCACAGAATACCAGGAAATGGTCTTGTTAAACTTGGTTTTAAAGTTCCAAGGAAAATACTTTTATATAGGCTCTGCAACTATTGCCAGGGAAGGAATTTAGTGCACTTCCTGTTGGTGGGGGGAAATTTGCCAAGCAGTAGAAACAAGGTATTAGAACTTGTTAATGAATTAAATCCTATTGATTGGTGGAAGAAAAAGTTCAGATTTGAAGACTAGTAGAGAAGCAGCCCCAAAAGGTAGAAAGCCCACAATAATTAGTTTGAACAGTTTTTGTTGTTTGCATTTTAGGTATCAGATCAATAAAGCAAGATTAATAATTAAAGACCAGGATAAATATACCAATTCCAGATTAGAGCTTTGAGCATTAAACTGCTTGTGCCCAAGGCCTTTTTTTAATAAGCTCTAATCTTCCCATATGTACTAAAGGGCTATAATGTGACTTCTTAAACTATGGATTTGGTGAGAAATATGAAGTTCTTTTAGAAGGTGGCTGACAAGCGGTCCCGGAGCAAGTATCCAGCAAAACAGTAACAGGAAGGGACGGGTATAGCTCATTTAAAAGAGCCGCATCTCTTTTGTCCCACTGCAGATTCAGCTTAGTGGCTCACAAGACAATGGGGAGGTGTAGAGCTTTGTCAGAGACTAGCTGGAATTCTGCCATGAGAGGTCAGAGCTTGGAAAAGAAAAGTTCTGATTAAGATTTGACCAGCAAAGTGCTGCTGGGCCTCACATGCTGTGGGGTGTTAGACACTGGAGTTGCAACGAAAGCGCAAACCCTGTAGAAGACCATTTAAGACCAGCCGGGAGGGAATTAGGTAGCGGTGCTTGACAGCGGGAAAGTATTAAGAATCCCCCCAAGTCTGGGGAAAGGAGACTTGGAGACCAAGTATGAGTCTTTAGTCCAAGAAGATGTGCACCAATTTCAGTTCACCAGACAGCCACATCCCGTGAGGAAAGAGGACAGTGATTTCGTCAGGTCAGTGCACTTAGGGACGTTCTCTGTCATGAAGAGCCATTCTTGTCTGAGTCCACGTTTCCTGTGTAGCCCTCTGGCTCGATTTCCTGAGGGGCTCTTCCCATCGGGAAGGAAGTTGACTATGTCCACATTGGTCTGGTCTCAGGCCAGGTACATCTCATACTTAAAAATAAAAGACACACCCATGCCCACCACTACTTCACGTCCTTCCCATTCTCTCTGGGTCTCATGTTGTTGTTTAATTCTGTTGTCCTTTTGTTCCTATTTGCAACATATAGTATGTCTATTACACTTTTTATTCTACCACTACGTTCCCTTGTCAGTTACTCAGATATCTCTACAAAGTTGATGCCTTTGTTTTCCTCATTCTTACCTCCTTTGAGTCAGTTATCCCTGGTTTTGCTATGTCTGTACTCTTGGTTTTTCTAACTATGTACTCCATTAAAATTGACCACAGCTGGGACTGTTGTAGTTTTATCATAGGGACTCGTGGAAACTTGAAGTTGAAAAGAACTTGGAAATCACATCTACCAATGCTTCCTAAAGATTTTATCACACATCCTTCCCCTGCCCCTAGCATGATATATATCTTGCACAAAGTTTTTATCCTTCTATTGGAAGCCATGCATGCTAATATCGCTTCATGGAGAGTCTCAGTGCTTAAGATCCTATGACATGTTTGACTTTGTTTAATTGAATGTTTCCCAAACTTACTTGACCAGGGAATTAAGCCCCTTTGTTTTTGCTCTAACTATAAATATCCTATAACCGTATTTTGAGAAGCACTATGAGAAATGACAACTGAATCCAACACCCCTTTGTCAGTGAAGACAGTCCCTCTTCAGCGTTCTTGATGGATCATCCGTATCAAATTCTACTTTGACGTTTCCAGTGATGCAGAGATCACGGTCTCTCCAGGCAAGCTCATTCCATTGCTAGAAGTAGTTATTTCAATATCGTGCAACTTGTCCTCATTCATACCATGTGCCATTCATTCTCCACCTTGAGACCCCACTCCTTTTTTGGACACCCACCCATGAGCACTTTTCTACACCTTTTTTAGTGTGTCCCAACACTCCTGAACATTTAAAAGGCAAGCAGGGGTTCCTTCTGGACCAGCCCCTTCCTGAAATTTTCTGAGTTCAAACACAGTAATTTGCCCATGTCTATTACATTTTCAGATCTTGTGAAATGAATCTTGACTGTATTCATTGATCAACAGAGGAAGCCACCCTTTCTTTATGCCATGTCCTCTAATTTTACTTGCATAAATATTCAAGTTCATTAAA
>NW_012148397.1:452490-456086 GCF_000956105.1 Propithecus coquereli | reverse complement strand
CTGGTGGTTTCTGGGAGAAGAGTCAAAAACATATTTGAGCTTAAAACCTACCCATATTTAAAACTGTGTGGGGCAGAAGGACATTAATAAGAATGCATACTTATGCTGAATGACACTGCAAGTGTAAATGTCATGCATCCATATTTCTTCTAAGGATAATTCATAACCAAAAGGCAGGGGCATGCTTCGGTGGTGACGACAGCGGAACAATCCTTTATAACCAATTGCCGCCTTTTTGGTAATTAACATGCTCCATATAGATTGAAAGGTCATTTCTTATCCCCTTTCTCTAACGGCCTTTAATATTTACCAAATAGCATCACACTGTTGGAAATGTCACAGGCTCTACAGCACAAGGGGTGGTTCCACACAGTGATTCATGACAACTTAGTTCATTAAGAAAATTACCACTCATTTGTTTGGATGCCGTATCTCTTCTGCTCTCAAAGAATTCTCTTTGATTAGAAAAGTGAATTATGTTGACTTGTTTCTATATTGTAGGTGGTCTACTAATTAAAAAGATAACGTGTCTCAGTCTTAAGGATGTATTTCCTTTTTCAAAGACCATTAGAAGTTTCAAGACAAAAAGTTGTGATGGAAAATGCAAAGCAATTCTGAGCTGAATTCTCGGTCCTTTTCCCAGCTGCTCACATGTCATTGTGGTATCTTTAACAGATACCAGTTTCTCTGACAAGAAACCTACAGCTCTCTTCCCCACCTTCAACCTGTTGCCAGGTTCTGCCTCTTTGACTTTCTGTGCTTCATTTTAAATCTCTCCCTTCTAACTCCACGGCTACTAATCTAACCCCTATCACCACCCTAACAGTCCCCCAAACGGGCTTTCTTCCAAACCACCTTCATCCCACTAGGCACCTTAGCTAGAGTAGTGTTTTACAAACTATCTATGGTAAAAGTCTAAGTATTTTTTTCCCTAATGCATTGTGGACCAACATTCTTATAAAATGCAAAAAATATATGTGTAACATAAAAATGTGCTTGGATGTTGCATTAGTTCAAATGCTAAGAAAGTTTCTAAATGCTCGTGCTCAAATGTCGGTACTCAAAATGCCCTTTGCAGACTGGCACTGGTCTGAGGTTCACACTTTGAGTGTCACTGAGCTAGAGAGATTTGAAATATGTAGATCATAATACTCTCCCCAATTCTGATCTCTATTAAAATAGAAAGGATAATACTTAACACCACCTACGTGATGCAGGCTGATCCAGCCCTTGCTATCTTAGCAGGTGTTTCTTTCCACTATGTGCTCCAGGCTTGCCGCCATCAGCCACGTTGAGTATTTTCCTAGTCCTCGATATGCTGGGTGTCTGCGCACATCCTTTCTCCTCTGTTGGGAATGCTTTCCCCTCCTCTCCCAGCACGTCTTAGCCTGGGTCTATCTTCAGGTCTCATCCTAAATCTTATTCAGATGCTGTCTCATCTTCCTACTAATAAATAGTTAAGTTTCTCTAGTAGATTTAAGGCGGAAAAAAGTATTTGAAACTCCTCCCATCAAAATGAGAGCATAGGGTCCATATGTCCTTTTCCCTGAGTCTGGGCAGGTTCTGAGACTATTTGTCCAAACGTATATGGCAGAAACGATATTTGGTCAGTTTATAGGCTCAGCCCTTGTCATTGACAGTTTGCATTTTTCTATCTCTTGGAGCTGGTGAGAGAGAAGACATCCACCACGTAAGAAGTCTGACTTTCAACGGCCACATTGCTGAGGAAGCCCAAGCTAACCACACAGAGGGCTCCGTGTGCAGAGGGAAGCACAACCAATTCACACACCAGAGAGAAGGGTGAAGCCCCCAGGTGACGTCGATCTCAGCTACCATCTATCTGACTGAATCTGTAACAGGGACCCCAAGGGAGAGCTGCCCAGACGAGCCCATCCACCCAGCCTCGTGAGATGACAAATGATCATTTTAAGACAATATATTTTGTTTGTTGTGTAGTAATAGATAACTGGAAGAGTTTTCCTGCTGCATCGTTTGATGACAAGCCTATAATTTTCCTTTATGGAAGACACATGGTAAACATTGATAGCAGTTTGTCTTGGTTTGGTTTTCTGTCTCAGAAGCAGAACCTGAGAAGGATTTCATTGCAGGAGCCTCCTACCCAAATGATAACATTTCCTAGCTTAAGTCTATATTTCCTCTTCTCTGCACCCAGTACATGTTCCAGTGCAAAGCTTCCGTAATAGGGAAGAATAGTTTGGAGCTGCATTTTCCCTTATTTCTGTCATTCTCCAGGAAGTGGTCCCCAGAGATGCTGTGAGCAAAACAAGGATGGGTCTTCTGGGGACCACTGAGGTTCCATCCCACTGGGGATCTGCTAGAGACAGTATAGAACATGCCTTAGAACTGTCTGGTTGTCACAGCGGGAAGGCAAGAAAGCTGAGGAGTTAACCCACCAACTCTTACTTATCCTTGGTTGGGGGTCACTTCTGGAATGTTAGTTCTCTGACACTTCAGCCTGTGCAGCAAGAGGGTTGGACACATTCCCAAGGTTTGAGAATCGCCTCAGGCAGAGAGATGCTGGAAACTGCTTCCAGTAGTTTGGGTGACCTTGGGAGTGAGAAGAGATGTGGCCATTCTTGGAGATTCACAGCCAGGGGACAGGTATGTCCCATTCCCTGCTTTATATATAGTGCCTGGTACCCACCAGGCGTGCAACACCTGTGTGTTGAATGAGTAAAGGACTGGGAAGACACAATTTCATGAAGATTGTAGCAGTGATCTCTCCTCCAGAACGCCTAAGTTGTAGTCTCAGATTTTGCTGTTGACCTTGTCTAGAACCTCCCCATCCCCCGGGCCTTAGTTTTCTGCAGTACATGATGAAGAAGTTGGAGTCCATGATCTCCATGAGCCTCTCAGCTACAATACTCTATGGTGTATGAGTGTAATATACATGGCTGCATTAGGCCAAGAAATCATTCTAAGCTGAAGAAATTAGTTGGTTTTTTACCAAGAAATGAGTATTTTAACAAGAAAGTGTAATTAATGGAATCACGAGAACTACATTATGATCTTCTGTCCTTTGAAAAAAGTTAATTGTTGCATTAATTAGGCTATGTATACACAATGGACTTATTTAGCAGCCATGAAAGATCAAGTTTATAAAGTGTTGTATGATATTGAAATATAGGCATGTATTCTATGTGTAAAACATGTGTATGTGCACATACATGTTCAGATACTTCTGCAAGATAAAAGAACATCTGAAGTATCAGTTTAGGCTGGTGGGATAATGGTTTTTTTTTATTTTCAGATTCAAACTTATTTACACCTCCCGAATTGTGGACAACATGCATTATTTTTACCATCAGAGTTTATATAACAAATGTGCACACAAATGTGTTTAAATGGTGAAAAGAAAATATTAATACAATCCAGGATGTATTACCAGTCCCCTCTCATCTCACCTGTTTGGTCAGGAGAAGGCTGTAGAATCTGTCATTGAAAGTCTGATGAGTGAAAGGGCTGTATATGACACAACTTTAGATGTATATTCAGGCATTATTAGACCCATCTCTGCTGAACTCTTATCCTATCTATCTGTAAAATGGGTTTAACAATTTTGAATTCAAATAGTG
>NW_012148397.1:451004-452360 GCF_000956105.1 Propithecus coquereli | reverse complement strand
TTTCTTCCAACCTTTATACAATTTCCTATTAGAAAAAACACCTAATACTATGCTTTTAAATTACATATAAGGACTCTATCTCACTCAAAATTTCTAATTTAAGTGGTCATTTCTAGGGGCTTCCACATTCATAGACTCAATCTTACTTCTCGGAGTATTTAATTCACCCATAAGTTTCTTCTTCTTTGCTCAGTTTTGTTTCTTGGTACTGAGCTGGCCCCGAGATTCAGTTCTGAAAGCATCACAGGTTACACCATATGATAATCACAGACTTGATTGAATGTTATCACGGGCCAGGCACTAAGCTAGGTGTTTTACATGTGTTATCTTATTTTCTCATTCTAACCCTAAAAAGGATATTATTTTAAAGATAAGGAAACTGAGGATTATGGACGGGTAGGGCAGACTCACCTGGGGTCCCCCAGTGGGTAAGGGCCAAGTTTGGGTTGAATCAATCTTGATCCTGCTAAAGGATGTTTTAGTTGTGCTTCTAACTGCAGTTTTCCATGACTTAGGATTAAGTCTCCAAATAAAAACCCGTCTATAATGGACCATTTCCTCCCTCCCACTTCCTTCCCTTTCTTTCCTTCTCTCCCTTCTCCATCAATCCCTTCCCTCCTTTTCTCTTATTTCACCTGTCATCTCTCTTTTCCCCTTTCCTTCTCTCTTCCTGAATTTCTCTTCTTTTGTGACATTTTTGTTCAATTCTCCCATCACTTCTCCTTTCTCAGCTACTCATGTGAGCCTCTTCCAGCATGGAGAAGCCCGAGTCTATGATAAGAGAGGCTCAGAACCAGGATATTTGGGATCCTGCCTCAGCCATTCTGATTAACCCCTGGATCCTGGGTTCTGAACTCCCAGCACTAACTTCCTAAAAAGGATTCAGTAGCCCACAAGCATTTATCATGCGCCAGGCACTGTAGATACAGAAAATTAAAACATAGCTGCTATGTATTGAGCTATACAATGTGACTAGTTCTGTGCCAATCACTTTGTATACCTCTGCTTTTGTTTTCTTTGATAACAATCCTGGTAGATACAGTATGTTATTCCTATTTAACACAGGATGAAAGCAATGGCCACACAGGTTCCATATCCACATTTAGCAAATGACGGAGCTAGAAACCTAATCAGTTCCAGTGTTCCAAACCCCGATGTTGTGGACCATTATACTAGTGCGAGTTCCACAAACACGTAGCATATCAAGAGGTGTTATGAAATATGTTAGTGTGATCAAGTTTGGGACATTCTGAGTTAAATAAAATCCAATTAGGTCACACTGGTAGTAAGCGATCGATTCATGATTCAAGACAAGGGACTTGTGACTGCTTGGTTCTCTTCCTACAACACTGCCTC
>NW_012148397.1:405158-446849 GCF_000956105.1 Propithecus coquereli | reverse complement strand
TAGAACACAGAAAACCATTAGTAGAATGCTTTATAACAGTTCAAAAGCAGGGAAACGAAAGCCTGGCTTTATTCTGCCCAATCTAGCAGCTGCTCCTGGGCGAAATGGTGGGTTCTAGATTTAAGGAGAGGTCAGTGGCGCTTAGAGCATTGGATTTGCGTTCAGAGGCGGGTAAGGGTGGGCAAGGTGATCAAATGTCTTCAAGATAGTCCTGTGAACAAAGGAGCAGTCTGACTATGACCTTTTAGATCGTTACAGGCTGAATTGTGCAGAACCTCTCAGGAAAATTTGTACGTTGAAGTCCCAACTCTTCGTGTATCAGAATGTAACTATTTGAAGATAAGATCTCTAAAAGGAGTGATTAAGTTAAAATGAGGCCCATAGTGTGGCCTCTAATCCAGTAAGGTTGGTGTCCTTACAAGAGGAAGAGTCACCAGGGGCACACATGCACACAGTGGGTGGCCACCTGCAAGCCAGGGAGAGAAGCCTTCAGAGGAAGGCAACTCTGTAGCCACCTTGATCTTGATCTTGTTATGGCAGCCAGAGAGTATAGATAGCACTAATTTGTTGATCCACTGCTTCCTATATTTAACGTTTACATAGGCCAACACGTATACAGGCTTACAGAGATACAAGCACAGCATAGATGTACTATAGCTCAAGTCTTTCTAACCAAATACCATGGGCTGAGTGGCATAAACACATATTTCTCACAGTTGTGGAGGCTGGGGAGTCCAAAATCAAGGTAGCAGTAGATTCTGTTCTTGGCGAGGGTCCTATTCTGTCTCCCTGTGTTCTCACCTGATTTCTCATTCGTGAACGAGTGTGGACAGAGGAAGAGATCTCTTTCTCCTCTTCTTATAAGGGCACTACTCTCATTGTGGGAGTTCCACCCTTATGACCTAATCATTTCCCAAAGGCCTTACCTCCAAATATCATCACATTAGGGGTTAGAGTTTCAGTGAATGAATTTGTGGGGACACATTCAGTCCATAACAAGGTGCTAGAACCTCATCACGTAGAAGGAAACCAGAGGAGGGCAGATTTTTGATGCTGCATGAAGCAGCAGCAATATGGGCTCAAAGCAATGCGAGTGTCTGTCCCAGATAGCTAACCCACAAAATCCAGGTCCTGACTTGGCTGTACCCTACAGGCCTGGCCGTGGCCAAGCCAAACAGGCAGTACAATCTCAACACCGCAGCAACGAGCTGGTGACAGATTAGAGTTATCTTTGGAAAATACAATCTCATATGTTGTTCTTACAAGGACACCTCCCATCTAGAATTGGGGTCTATGTTCCTTTCTCTTGAATCTGGGTAAGTCTAGAGATACCTGCGGAGCCCCACCTGCTCCAGCATCCCCACCCCGCACTTCTCAAGTCTTCCCAGCCCAGGCACCGGGCACAAGAGTGAAGAAGTCTTCAAGATGACCCCAGCCCTAGCCACAACTCGTGAGACACACCAAACTGGAACTGCAGAGCTACACCCGAATTCCTGACCCACAGAAACAGTGGGATAATCAGTGAGGATCGCGGCTTTAAGCAACTAAAGTTTTGGGGTGATTTGCTCCACAGCAATAGATAACTAATCAGATTTAAACAATGGGGAAGGTATAAACTGATAGATCACTGAGCCACTTCTAATTCCAAGCCTTAGCTTGTGTTTTCATCGCTTGTTATACCTAATGTAATATAGGAAAGGTTTCTCCATAGGCAGGCAGGGTTCAGGGAGGAAGCCAGAGGTCTTGGGCTTCATACAGCCACCTTCACTTTTGATGGTCTTTAAATGAGGACTCATGCATGTATATTGTGTTTTTCATTGAATTTTGCCCCATGTAAACACATTTCTCTAGCCTTGTTAACAATGGCCAAGTAGAAATTAATCAGTGGAAAGACAGCCAGCTCTTTAATGACTGCAAATGCGGACTTGGGATGAGGTCCTATTGAAACACATAGCTGCATTGCTTTACGTTTTTTCTTCCAGCATTTTTTCCTACCATTAATTCATAAAAGACATAAGCTGTATTCAAGGCAATGCAAAAACATCTCCAAAGGAGGTGAACACTGACAATTGTTCTCTACTTACAAATTGAAATTTAAAACATTTTTTTCCCTTATTCCATTGACTACTTTTTGGGTTGAATTACCAAATTTGCTGAGTATTTTGGCATAATGTAGAAATTAGTTTATCTTACCTGTAATTCTCCATTTCCATCTTTAATAGACTCAATGATATAGGATATCGTACTGCCATCTAAACACAAAAATATGAGACAAATATAATTCTTGCCTATCATAAACAAATGTCTGTGTTCTTGATGAGAAAGCAACCTCAGAAGGAATTGACATAGACTTTATCTTCTAAGTGCCTTGCATTGTTCCTGACATACTGTATGTGCTAACAAATCGTTCAATAATGAATGCCTAAATAGATGCTGGAATAAATATAACTGGAATAGAACATAGACATTTGTGCATTTGTTCAGGCAGGTGAGATATACATGTATGTATATCTATCACGTGACAAACATTCCAATGTTGGGCTTGTCACGAGAGATGCAATGGTTAAAAAAAAAAAGCACCGATGATCTCTATCTTCATGAAACTTATAGCCTAATTGAAAAAACAAGCAATTGAACGAAAAGAAAGCATAGTTTTTCCGTTGAGGATGTAGAACAACCAGAAGTCTGTTTTGTGCTTGGTTGAAAAATGTATTAGAACCACCACACTTAGGAAACCGATTTGGCATCATCTACTAAAGCTCTACTCTTGGGCACATACCCTACCAAAATGTGTGCGTATATCCACCAAAAGACATGTATTAGAATGTTCCTAGCAGCAGTATTTGTCATAGTTGCAAAATGGAAATGACATTAAGATGCCCATCAACACTAGAGTGGATTTAAATATTATAGTATATTTATATAGCCATAATTGAATATCACACTGCAATAAAAAGTGACCTACAACTACACAGGACAGTATTATGGGTCTAACCAGCGTAACATTGAGTAGAAGTGCATACTATACAATTCCATTTACAAAGTCCATGGCGAAATACAAAACTGAGAAAGCTGATCTGTGCTATTAGAAATAATGATAGTGGTTGCCCTTGGTTAGGTGGGTAACTGCAGGTGGGCATGTGTCGGGGGACTTCTGGGCACTGGCTATGTTGTGTTTTATGGTATAAGTTGTAATGCAAATATACTTAACCGTTCATTTGTCTGCATGCATGTTATACACTTATGTATAAAGATGAAATGGCCAATGGCTCTCTGTTGTTAGTTTAATCCTAAGACTGAGTGCTGATCTACCCCCTTTCTCACCTTGTTTCTTCCCGTCAATCTTTGCCCAACTGAGTTAGCCCTCCTTTCTCAAGCACGCCATACTATTTTCCATCTTCTTGATTCTGTGAAGTGTGGTTTTCTTGTCTAAAATCCTCCATTTACTCTTCCCCACCTTGAATGTCTCTCTCATTGGATGCCCAGGCTCAGCTATAAGGTGATATTTAGCAGAAAATTATCCCAAAATGCTCTTTCCACTCCTATATTCTAACCTCATGTTCAGTTTCTCTGCTATATTTCTAATTATGATGTATTTAAAATTATCCATTTACATGTCTGATCACCTACCTCCCAACCCCTGCAGACTCCAGACTGAGCAACCTCAGGGAAAGGATCTTGCCGTAGCATTCTTTATCTTCCAAGTGCCTGGCGTAGTTCCTGACACACCATATGTGCTAATAAATGCTTGAATAATGAATGCATGAGTGCATGCTGGAATAAGTATGACTTGGAATTTATGTATAACTAGAGTGTCAAATAAAAAAGGAAGCTGGGGACCCCTAATTTGTAGAAACAGTGAAGTTATCAACTCTTACATGATCAACTAAAGAAGGATATGGGATATTTAAAGCTTTGTATAGAAATGTCACCAGGCAGAATAATCGATGCAGGTGGGAGGGTTGGATCAACAAAACTTTGAACACACAAAGACTAAGCAAATGAATGTGAAAGGCAGTTTCCACAGAACAGAAAAATACAGTTGTCTCCCTCATGGCTTATCCATGCATCTAATTCCTGAATTCACTCACTCACTCACTTATTCATCCATAGCTCTTTGTTGAGCAGTGACTATATGCCAGGCATCATGCTAGGTGCTAGACATTACAGGTCACTTAGTCACTGCCTAGGAAGAGAAAAATGTGATCGTTAAAAGTTGATCCAACCTGATTGAGAACCAGGATATGTCTACCTCGATTGCATCTACTCCTGATGTCTTTGGATCACCGTTTTGTTTACGTGAAACATCTCTAGACAGTCCTTAAGTCACTTGTTTAACAGCTACCACATTTTTGCCTTTATGTATTCCCCAGGCAATAAAACATTTTCCTTTTGGAAGCTAAGAAATTCAAGAAAGAATTGCAATAAGATTATCCAAGGAGAAAATGTTTTTTTCCGATTTTCCCAGGAAAGGTCTCTAATTTGCCACTTGGAAACACTGAGGACATTGAGAAGCTTGGTGGAGCATTATCTCCTCTTTGTTGATAAGGAAAGTGTTATTGTGATAAAATGTGATCTGTCTTCTACCCTTGGTGTCTCTTACTGTAAAGTCATTTCACCACTTTGGGGACCTCTTTTTCAAGATATCTAAATATACCAGAAACCAGAATTCACTGAACAAATCTCAGCTTACTTTCTTTTCCACTTTCCTCAGTATTAATCATAACCATTCCAGTTAGAAAATGGCCCCAGGGAGAACTGACAACTTCCTTCCCCGTGCTCCTACTTTGTATATATCACTATATACTCATCTGTGAGTACAACTGTGCGCAGGCATATATATCTCATGGCATTTAATAATTTGGTTGTGTATCCATTTCTCTTGACTTTAAACTTCTCTGGAGTTTAAAGATTCTCAATCTTTCATCTTTACATCCCTGACCCCTGGTTCATTATGGGGTAACATTTTGAAGATTTTTATGTTTGTGGAATAAACCGAATGGAATGAACGTCTTATGTCTTTGGCTATTTTCCAAATTATTTCTCCAAAGATATATGTTTTAAATAGTCTACGTAGGGCTTGGCCTTGATTTTGCTCATATTGAATTCTTTGATTTAAATTGACTTGCAATAATTTTTAAACCATTAGGCTGGTAAAATCTCCATGGAGATTCTGCATGTTGATGTTTTAATTGTGTGAGGAAAGATACACTAACCCATGCAGACCCCAACAGAACAAGAAGATATGTGTGATGTCACCCCTCTGGGAATCCCACCACCCGCTGAAGGGAATCTGTCTTTCGAAGTTGGCGCGACTCTTGGGTGCTCAGCTGTCACTTTCTTCTTAAGTTTATTCCGAACGAGCACAATCCATCCATCAGTGCTTAAAGAGTTTTCCAACAGTACATTGACCTTGAATGCAGCACATTGATTTTCAGTAACACACCACAAATAGGGTCGTTACGGAGTCACCCAATAGTGAATGTGATTGGGAACAGATTTCTGAAATTCCAATAGGGTGCCACCTGCCTTGGATGATGGATCAGCCTACTGTAAACCATCAATCCTTTCCAGGGTCTTGAAAATGGTGACACCTGTATGAAATTTATCATTATGTACACCACCAGGCAAAACACAAGACCATAACCGGGCTTTCCCATGATGGTGGGGCCTCTCGGGTAAATGGTCTGTTTTGTTTGCGGCAACATTTATTTACTGAAATGTTTTTCCCCGAGAAGGACCCAGCTTGGTAATGGTGACAAAGATGTAAGCACTATAGGGAATTACATCTGCAGCAAGGATTGAGCGATAGATAAAAAGCCTATGTCTTAAGCTGTTAGAGGTTAACGCCAGATCAATTAAGGTGATTGTTTCTTAGATTGCATTGGACAAATGTACACACACACAAAAGGGACATTAGCACAACCAGAAGGTAAGAACAAAGAAATTAACTGATGCTAGACTCCAAATCAAACTGGAAAATGATTTTATGTTCTTTTGAAATACTGAATGATCCTAATGAAGAGTTTTGAAGTGAAGCTCCTGTGTCCTTTTTCACTTTAGAGGCAGAAACCTTAGAGTAAATAAAGGGGCCTTATCAAGAACTGCATAATTGTAGGGAGCATGCTAATATCGCAGTAATATGGATTATGGAATCTATGTCCATTTTTCAAAAATGGTAGTGTTTTATTAATATAATAATTGTCACTTATAGAGCATCTGCTAATGTGCCAGTTTTCACCCCAGGGACATCACAGGCATTGCATTAACTTCCTAATAGCTCCAACATATAGGGGTTTGACTTTCTTCACATTTTAAAAGATGAGGAAACTGAGGGTCAGAGACCTTGAGGAAGTTGCTCAGGCTTACATAGTTACCAACAGAACTGAGATTGGAAATCTCGTCTTCTTTGACTTCAACCCCTCCATGCTTTCTGCTCTGGCTTGCTGTTGCTCACAGAGCACGAGTAATGACTAAGTCATGGACATTTAGATATATCACCTGGTTCTAATATTGCTCACCTTAAAAGCAGACAGAGCAGATTCCATCTTAATCCCTTGTCCAAAAGGGTTAACAGATATTGCTGGGCATGTGCAGTTTGCAAAGGTGCTCCTTTGGGAGTTGCCAAGCTCATAATTATACTTCCCTAATTACAGGCCATTTGCAAGAGGTAAAGTGTTTGGAGGGGTCTGAATAGCATAATTGATGTTTGTGAATGCACACCCCAATCAACCCGTCGTCATCTCTCCTTGTTGCAGACAACCTAGTGTCGGCCGTGTATGACCCCCTCTACCACCCAAGTCAGGGGTTGACACCCAGCCGGGCACCACCTGCAGTGCTGATAGGAGCGGGCCTCCATGGCTCAGAACTCAGCCCACACTACTCACAAGAAGATTTGAAAAATGCTCACCTCACTTCTTTAGATAATTAAGTCCTGCATTTGTGGGAATTCAATGTCTGCAGTCAAAGTGATATGTCTGGTGAGATTTCTGCTTGTTCTGAGAAGTCTTTTCTGTCTTACTTTCTGGAGCAGGTGCAAAGGTCTGACTCTGAAATGTTGCTTCGTTCCTTCATACTAATCCCCACTTCCCTCCCAAATTCAAGTTTGGGTTCTCAGAGGGTCCTATAAAGCTTCTGGGCTATGCAGGCTTTTGTAGAAGTGACATCTTTGTCGTTTTATTTTGAGCACCAAGCATAAAGCTTTGTATATGTTAATAGAAGACCCTCAATGCATGTTCTTTAAAAGAAAAAAATGTTGAGAGACTCATGGTTTGGAGCCGCCTTCTACCTCGTGAAGTCCGTAAGGCTACATGGTACAATGCAGGTAAAGGTCCCCTATCTGTCTTACATGCAGTAGAAATTTAACAAATACCCATTGAATTGTGCATTAAATAAACGGATGACTAAGCATCTCTTGAATGAGTAAATACCCGCAGAGTGAATGAATTCTGTAAATAACAAAATATTTGCTGAATAAATGGATGGATGGCTATTTGTTGAAAGACTTCAGACGTGACTTGGCTGGGTTAAGTTTCCCACAGTGCTAGGAATTCAAGCTGAACCGATACAGTGGACAACTTTGAATCTAAACTTGTCAATGTGTTGTGTTCAAACTGTCTGAATTGCTAAACTCCCCAAGTACACAATTGATGGAATTGACTACACAGGAATCTGTTCTCAAAATTCCAAAAACTTCCCCACGATTCTAGTTTCTGTGTCTAAAAGATAAACCTCCCACTCATTTTCGCTATTCATTTCCTCATTTTTGAATGACCAGAAAAATGGTACCCTGGGTGGTGGGCAAACCGTGTGTGTTCAAGGAATGAATGGGGCTTCACAAACATCTCTTCCAAGAGCTATCAGTATTCATAAAGGAAACCCAACACATGACAAATGTGATTAGAAATGACTGTCAAATGATGACAAATAAGTTCTAATAAAAACAGACACAATCTTAACAATTACTTGAAGTACTGAAATGCAGGTATTTATCAAACGGAGCGAGATTAAAAATGACCATATTGCATTAAAGAAATCGAACCGATGGAATTTTAAATATGCAGCTTGGCCGTTTCACTTTGCTCACGCCTTCCCCCTCGCCGGGCTCCTTGTGGAGAAATGGGGTGGGAGTGAATTTAAACAAAGAGTGTTCTAATGTGCCCTGAAGTATTCACATTTTTTTACCCATGTTATCTCCAGAGTTCAACTCTGCAGAAAAATGAGACCACAGTCTAGAGGAGAGTGGGACAGATGACTGTCTTTCAGACTGCAATTGTGAGAGACAATGGAGACACACAAACAGCCGAGTACACGCTGATTGGGTGGGAGGTGCCACTGGCCCCCTCCCCCCTTGGTGACTGTACTCAAAGGGGTATTTATTAATGAAAAAAATCCAGATCGATCTGTGGAAAAATAACTAGCCAGACAGGACATTGATGATTATGAATCCTTCTCTTTCTCCCACTAACTCATTCATTCCTTTTCCATCTCTATTTTAGGGACTCTAAACAAATTCTGTGAGTCTAACCACAAGGCATCAGAATATCCAATGAAAAATTCACCATTTAGTTTCCTGTAGAAGTGATTATACTTTTGAAACACCATCACTAACAATGATGATCAGGCTATATGTTTTTATTTTGCCATCATGATTTGTAAAATAAAAAGTCTTTAAAAGCTCCAGAAAAGACACTAAATGGGTTGCTTTTACCCAACGTTTAGTAAATGCTGTCTATATGCAGGGTACGGAGCTAAACACTGTATAGGTTTTACAAGACCTGAAGATAATATACTTTGGGGACTCAAATATAAAATTAGGCATGAAAGTGAATATTTAGCATAAGATTACAGGTTTTTAATACGTCTTCAAATATGACAAATACTAAGTATTTCCAGGGTGTAAGGGTCTATGCAAGAGAAAGGTCCCAAAACTTAAGAGTCATTAGGCTTCAGTGAGGTGAGCCTGCTTCTGACACTACTTGGGATTGTATTGTTTAATCCTCTTCACAATTCCACACAACAGGTGCAACAATTTTTGCCACGCTATGAATCGAGACTATGGCTCAGAAAGGTTAAGTCACTGGCCCAAGCTGACAGAGCCAGGATTTGAAGTCAGCCTTAAGACCAAAGGTGGCATCAGGTGACAGACAATGAGTCTGCATCCTAAGTGACCCCCCTGCATGGAAAGATAAACTTCCCAAACCACATGAATTGGTCTAGGAATTTCAGAACTTGGCTGCACACGGGTCAACATCCCAACAGTTTTTGGCCTCAATTAAAATGAAGGAAGGAGAGGAGAGAGGGAACAAAGAATGAATGGAGGAAGGAAGAGGTTAATAATGCCAACTCCCATTCTTTGATTATTAGCCTGTGCTCAGTGATGACATCATAACATGAGCCACTGAAGAGAGATCTTTGACTTAAAGGGAGAACCACGGGGTAGGATGTCTCGGTGTTTGGGATCACCTGTGTACAGTGTCCTAACTAGCTTTGACAATGATTATAATAGTGACAGCAGCAACGGGGATAGTAAGGACAGTTTTGATAAATATGCTCCCCGGCCTCCTGGGCCCATGCACTCACGATGCCAGGACAGATTGGGTAGTTAGTACTGTATGTTGGTTAGTTTGGAAGAATCCAGAACATGTTATGAAGTTCCAAGAAAACCACAGGAACGAGCCATATAAAAAATTAAGTGACTTTCAAGAGATCCTAGGAAGCGCCCCTGGAGTCTGCCACACAGGAGCAGTGAGTTTCCTGAAGGACACACCTGGGCCATCATGGGCGGCCTGGTCCATTCATTGCCCTGGGCAGTAGGGAAAGTCTTAGGAAAAGGAGATTGGCACGGATTTTGTGCCTACACCCCCTTCCATAGCAGGCATTGCCACTAGCCTCTCATTTGCTCCTCTGTAGAGCATAAGAGGTTTATTGTGGAAACAAAGACTCAAGGACATGTAGAAGCTTGGCCAAGGCCACACAGCTGGTACAAGGAGAGCCGAGACCCCCCCTCCCCCCACATCCAGGCTCGTCCTTTCACCAGGGACCTGCTCAGGTCGCTCCGGCCCTCACTGTCTCCCTCTCCCGAGGACTGTTGGGTTATTGAGCACAGAAATCTTAGTAACTTAAATTGTTCTCTAACTCATGAATATTAATTTGTCTGCAGCTAGACTGTAAACCCCTCAAGAGGAACCAGAGGGTTGTTTTTGTATCATTCATGATACTCCTTAAAAACAAAGAACTTTGTTACTCAACTATTATGTGCTGGCAGTGGCCCCTCAAGATGAAGTTATTTGTGAAAATGACCAGAGGGAAATCGAATAAGCTCCTGGACGTGTTTGCTCTAGAAAGAAAACAGACATTGAAGTGAGGTGGGTTTAGATCAGCCCCATCTCGTGTTATGTGAGAAGTAACAGCAAATTATATTGCTTCCCTGAGCCTCGGTGCCCATCTCCAAGCTAACCAAATTTCTCTTCAAATTTAAATGCTTGGAAATAACCCATGTGAGATACACAACCTGTGCCCAGCAATTGAGAAGTAGCAGCTATAAGCCAGGGAGGAGGTAGAGGCCTGACTCAGCCATTTACTAGCTGTGTGCAACTTGAGTAGGCTATAAACCACTCGTTGCCTCAGTTTCCCCACCTGTAAAATGGGGTAATAGGAACACAAAATGAAAGCTCACTGAATGAGTACCCATTTTGAGTATTTGCCTGATACGCTATCAGTACTAAATACCTTCTAGGAATTAGCTGTAGTTATTATCCATGTTTATGTAAGATGCTGTCAGAACGTAAGAGACAGGACGATGTGCTTTGCAGAAAAGATATTTGAGGTGGGCTTTGAAGCAGAGGCTGCTGTTTGGAAGGCAAGGAGGCTCCACGGATTCCAGGCAAAACAAACAGTATGAAGTGCGGCAGTGGGGAAGGGTGTGGCCTTCCTATAGCATTGGGAACAAATTTGCGGATAATGCCTCATTTTCACCCTACGCCTCCAGGAGGCTGGGATGAGGTGGATGAAGTCGAAGTCTGATGCATCTGGAATGACCAAGCTCGAATTCCGACACTGGCGGTATTCAAACATTTATATTCGACTTACTCTCCAAGTATTTCACTCTGCACACTGTGTACTGATTTGTCACTTTTTTAGGGTAAGATTATGTCTCTGAGTAAGCTGATTAGTGTTAGACTGATTGTTTTAAAATAACTCGAGCGGCATCTGAATTTATTTACATACATGATATTGCCTTCTATAAACACAGCTGTATGCAGAAAGAAAATTCAACGGTATTTTAGGAAGTTAAGCCAACAGTTTAGCTGTAATAAAGGCAGCCTTCTCATTCTGGTTTCTCTTTATTTTCCTCTTCTTTCTGGACTAAGTTTTTCCAACAAGGGTTGGGCCCAAATACTTCTGCCCAGGAGGGTCTCAGGAAGTGGGAGAGTTGAAGCTCTGGTGGCCATGGGAACACCTATCTGGAAAAGGCAGAGCGTGTCACTGAGGTGGTGTCACACCATGGCTTAAACTCATCGATGCATTCGAGTGCTCAGAGGTTTAGTTCATTTCATGGGGCGAGGCCGTGCTGACTTTCACACCAACATGGAAACTATCACATCATGAGTTATCAGGGCTGTTTCAAACTTCTCTGTGGGGAAAGGCTTTTCTGATTTGTGGATTCCATGTGTATTGCTTATTCATTCCCTTGTGTTTCCAGGCTCTGTTAGGATCTGGAGATCCAGCGATAAGATATAGATCCTCCCCCCATGAACCTTACAGTCTACCGATAGAGTCAGACAGCAGGTGAGAAGGTATGAAAATCACTACGTAAATGCAAATGTGATGGACACTGTCAGGTACAAGAACACACAATGGGCCAGATAAACTTAGCCTGGATGTGTGTGGAGAGGAGAGGTGTCATGGGAAAGCTTCTCTGAAGAAGTAGCGTTCCGAGTGAGAACTAAGGGATGAAGATGGATTGACCAGATGAAGCAGTAAGGAATGAGGGTTAGCTGGAAGGGACAGAACTTGGTGCATCCAAAGGAAAGAGGCCAGGGCAGCCACACGGAAGAGGGTGAGGTGAGGCTGCAGAGGAAGGGAGAGAGCTGGACCCAACAGACATGTTCAGGCCACGCTGTAGATTTCCACTTTAGCCTCTGAGCACTGAGAATGCACCAGTGGGTTTAAGCCATGGAGTGACACGGTCAGATTTATGTTTCACAATGATCACTTGGGCTGCCAGGGGAGAATGAATTGGTAGGAGACCCGACAGTGGACACGGCGCATCGATCATTTGGCTACCGCAGGGATACAGGCAAGCAGCGAGGGTGATTAAGACTAGGGAACAGGCAGTAGTGACAGTGAGATTGAGACAGAAGTTGGGAGTTTAATCGATGGGGTTCATGTTTGATTGGATGTGAAGGAAGAAAAATATCAGGTCCAATTCCTTTTTTCTTTGGCCTGAGCAACATATGTGGCAGTACCATCAAAGGAGATAACCAGGCTAGGGGTGGGACAAGAAAATTAAGACTTACATAAAATTTGAGATGGCTGTAAACTTTTAACAGGAGACAGAAGGCAGAAGATGCATAGGTCTGAGTGTCCCGAGAGGAAGGTGAGGTAGGAATTTTGTTGGAGAAGAAGTATGCAAACCACAGGAGCGGATGAGATGACCCAGGGCAAAGGTACAGAGGGGAAAGGTTTATGAAAGTACCAGCTACTTGAGAATATCTGTCATGGCAGGCAGTGAGAAGTTCCGTCTGGAGAACAAGCTCTGAGACAAGTTTTGTGGATCACTGGGTGGGACTCAGATGTAAGTGGCTCACACAGAAAAACAAGGTACCAATTTCGAAAAGAGGATTTATGCCATTTGTCACCCTGATGTGCGACAGTGCAGGAATATGTCAGCATTAAGTCCACAGAGGATTTGTCAGCAATCCAATGCTACATACTTTGTAAAATCCGGTACAGAAGGGATTTATCAGCCCGATGCTAGATCACTTTTTCTTTGAATTTTGACTGTAACACATTATCCTTTTGACTACTTATTTTTTAACCCATTGCCACCAAGTCTTCTGGATAAAAATGGAACTTTTTTTCTGGGGCCCAATTAGAGAGAAATAAAATATAAGGAAAAAGTTGGGAGATTCATTTTCCTCTAAAAGTATCTCCATGTGGAAGTTACGTTATTGGAACTGCTAACAAATTTCATTGACTAACGTCAAGAGGCATTTAATGATATAATTTTCCCTGTAAGTACTGCTTGGGCTGCATCTTACAGATTTTGATACCTTGTGTCTTCATTTTCATGTATTTCAAGATATCTAATTTCTTTTATGATTACAAGTTTGGTTTATGAACTATTAATAGATTGTCATTTAATTTTCATGTGTCTGAGGATTTTCTACTTATTCTTTAATTCCATTGTAGTCAAAGAACATTTTACATGATTATAGTTGCTTTAAACTTATTAAACCCTTGTTTTATGACCCACAGAATAACTTATCTTGGTGAATATTCCATATGCACTGAAAAAAGTGTGTATAATGCTATTAATGGAACGTTCTACAAATATCAAGTTGGTTGATAGTGTTGTTTGAACATTCTGCATTCTTACTGATTTTCTGTTGACTCATTCACTGAGTCTTGAAGTCTCAACGTAATTGTGGATTTGTGAATTCCTCAGTTTAATTCTGTCATTTTGATTCATGCGATTTGAATCTCCCCATTAGGTTCACATACATTTAGAATTGTAAGATTCTATGTATTATGCCCTCTTAATGAATGGATCCCTTGTCCATACAAAATATAGTTCATTGTTCCTGGTAATATTTCTTGTTCTAAGTCTACTTTTTCTGAAATGTGTATAGTCTAACACTCTTGATTAGAGTTTTCTTGGATAAAAGTAAAAGAATGGTAAAGATATACCATCTGTTTTATGTTTAGAGTGGGTTTCTGGTACAAACATAACTGGGTGTGATGGTTAATTGTATGTATCAACTTCACCATGCTATGGTAGCAGTTGTTTGATCAAACACTAGCACAGATGTTGCTGTGAAGGTTATTAGATGCGATTAATATTTCAATCAGTAGACTTTAAGCAAAATACCCTCCCATAATGTGGATGGGGGGTTTCCTCCAGTCAGTTGAAGGCCTTAAGAGAAAAAAGATGGAGGTACCCTCAGTAAGAAGTAATTCTGCCTCCAGACTGCCTTTGGATTCAACATTGCAACAGTATGTCTTCCCTGTGTCTCCAGCCCGTCAGCCTGCCCTGAAGATTTCGGCCTTGCCAGCCCTCCTCATGTGAGCCAATTCCTTAAACTCAGCCTTTATACATATACATCCTGTTCCAATTTTGTGAAGAACTCTAGCTAGTACATTGGGTTTTGCTTTCTTATACTAAGGACAATTCTCTCTGCACCCTCTTCGCTCATATTAATGACTGAAGCATCAATCATACAATGATGTCCTCCCCACAAACGTGTAAGTTCCATGAGGTCAGGACTGCTTAGGATTTGCTCAAAGCTGCACGTGGCTCACAGACCAGCATAGCGTCCATAGGTATGTGGGCATGCAGTAAACACTGAATAAGCAAATGCATGTTTCTGTTCCTTTAGGATTACTTTAGGTATAAAATGGAAGGATATTGAGATATATAATTTTATGCCCAAACACAAATGTAAGTTGTGTGATACATGCACACGTCTAGAACGTACTTTGACACTGCACAAAAGAAAGCATTTGAAGCCAGAAGGGGTACCTGTGACACTACCCTTCCTCCTGCTAAAAAGCCTACATGCAGCTTTAAGATGAGGCAAAAGTGAATGCATATTTGATCTTTGAATTAACTATCCCATTAAACTACGGTCACTTCCTCCACCCTCCTCCAGCCGTCCCCATCCCACCCCCTACCCCGAGCTTGGCCTAGCATTAGCCGCTATCTGGAATCGACAGTAGAGTAATTTGAACTCTGGCTCCCAAGGGCCTATTCTTTTACTTCCTGCTGTAGGAATACGGTGTGTATTGATTAGATATCAGACTGTAATGGGCTTCCAATCTCTCTGCCTTAAGATATATGATGGGGATGACAGGAAACAGATACCCTGTTACTACTTGTAAATAGTCTGGTTGAACAAAATGGTTGGTAACCACTTCAGTGCCATATGCTTTTACCACCAGGAAGCAGCTACTTTTTCATTCTTTCTAATGTGATTTCTTAGAGGAAGGCACAGGTGGGTTTTTCGGTGTTGGTTGGGGGGAGTCTAGAGCCACTGCACAAGGCGGTCATCCCCCTCTGGACACTATGCAGGGAAGAGGATTTCCTTCGAGTTCATGCTTGGAGAGTTGTTCAGATTTCTCAGAAACAAAACCAGCAGCAGCCCAGCCCACTCCTACCTGGGTGACTAAACGTAGGGGAAGAAGGGTTGGAAGCTGAGCAGACAAGAGCAGGGCCTTCTTCCCTCCTGAGCAAGACCTAACGTAAGTCATTTCTAGGAGCCTCAGTTTCTACATCTGTAAAATGGGAATAAATCTTTCACAGCACTGCTGCAAAGATTGAGTAAAACAATGCACTGGGAGTAGCCAAGATGGTGCCTGTTCTCTTCTCCTTCCCCCAACTTTGTCCCACCCACCCCTAAAATAGATTTCTCTGCTCGAGTTCTCACTGTCCTTCGAGGTTGGGGAACAGGCAGGCACACAGTGTATCTCCTTGTGTGACACCATTCAAACCTCAAATAGCCTTTAATGGCAGCATCTATAGGCAAGTGGGCCAAACATCCCAAGCTGAAATGAACTTAACTTTCTCCGGCACTGGAGCAAATGCTGGTTTCTATGTTGCTGATAGCAGTCTAGTCCAGGTACTGGTAACTCCAGCATTTGAAGTTGGCTTGGGTTTGTTTTGTGGGTTTTGCCCACTTCCTGGATTAAGGTTTGTGATGTTCGAGTCCAAAGGACCCTGGCTCACAGCATGATAACTGCAAGGTAAACGGGAAGTTGACCAGTGATCTGCCCCCTTCTCCCGGTGGCCCCACAGACGCCACAGTGAAACTTCACGTGCCTCCCTCCCCGACATAGGTTTGATTTTGCACAGAAGAGGGTGTCTTCTATTGGGTCTTCAATTTCCTTCCGTTTTATCAGCAAAGATGACTAAAAAAGCAAGTTGAATGGTGGTTCAAGAAGGATCCCAAAGTAAGATTGTAAACTTTTAAAGGGGAATAAAATGTGAGTTTATACATTTTTAATTACACTGGGCTTGAAGCTCATATTCATTTATTACTAGCGACGTCAGCCACTTCTCTGATCTTTGCTCTGAAAACAGACACGACCCTGCTCAAGTGAGATAAATGGGGAATTAAACATGGCCACCTTCTGGGGATTGATTGACAAAGAATAAGCAGCCAGGGACTCAAGTTAATCCAGGACTCTTTCCTGATCTTTCTGCTGCCGCTTCTGTGGGTGAAGACACAATCAAGTGGACCTAACCCTCCCCGTCTTTGCTAACATCTCATTTCTCCCTCCTCCCCTGTCCCCATTAGGATCAGGAGATCAATAAGGCCAGCTTGGAGAGGAAGGAACCGATCTCCGTGCTCATATCAAATGCCATCTCCGCGGCGTGTGGACAAGGGCAGTGTGCAGTAAGTGACCTAGTTGCACATTCCAAATTCATGTTATCGGCTTCGTGAGCACTGTCCCTCCTAGAGCTTGCTCTTAATTAGCCCAGGAGAGGACTGAGGAGAAAAACTGTTTGCTATCTTCAGCATGGATGCATCTGGCCAAGCAGGAAGCAGCAACGTATAGAATGAGGACCACCGCTTACTGAATGCGTCGTTTGTGTGATACAGACCCTGTGCTAAGTTCCTGATGTTCAATATCTTGTTTCATCCTTGCAACGACTCTTTGAAGATTGATTATCCCTGTTCTATAGATGGTCACTGAGACTTGGAGAAATTTGGAAACGTTATTTGTACAGCTGATAATCATCAAAAAGATTTCACAGGTCTGTCTGATCTCCCCCCTAATAAAGACTGATTTCCCAGTGTTGAGCTACTATCTGCAAAATAAAAAAGGTACAAAGAGGTCATCTTATCTATGCCTTCACATTTTTAAGATTCAGAAACAAGCCCAGAGAGGGGAAATGACTTGCCCAAAGTCACACAGCAGTGCTGGGATTAAGTCCCCTGATGGTGGACTGTCACCCCCATGTCCTCGGCAAAGACAGAGCAACCTTGTCCTTCGCAGCAGCCTCTTCCCCAGATGCCGGCAGAAAACACACCCCTCCCTCAACAACATGGAGCAGTAGGCACCAGAAAGATAGGGAGGCAGAAGGTTGACATAGTAAAAGTGAATTTCCTAATTTATGCAAACTAACTTATTGAGCACCTAATATATACAAAGCACAGTTCAGGTGCTGAGGTTCCAGCAATGAGAAACATGTGTACTAAAGGTTTGCTTGTGTGTTTTTCTTACACTCAAGTAGCTATACTAAAGACATTTGGGCTTATAAGTAAACTGAAGTAAATAAGATTTTAAACAATCACAAAAACTGCAAGGATATATGTAGTCATTCATTACAAATTGAGGCATCAACATTTGCTTTAGAATTTACCTTGATCATCCAACATTTTCTTTACAGAAGTAATCAGGTGTTTTGAATTCACCAGTTGTAAAAGTAAGTGAAAAACTAAAAAACACTTTTTAAAATCTGATGCTCACTCCTAGAAGTAAAATGCTGAGGATTTAGAGAGGAGGAATAATGACACTATCATTTGCTGAGTACTTAACTCCAAGCCAGGCGTTCCATAGACGTTACTTCATTTCATCCTCTCGAAACTCTGGCAAGATATTATTACCTCCATTTTACAGATGGTGAAACTAATGACGTCTCACTTCCACCTGTAGTCAGACAGCAGGAATGGTCACATTGACTGCAGAGCTGATAGTGTTCAAAAGACACCTCTCCATTTACACACAGAAGGAGAGTCCTATAATAGATTCATCACAATAAAAGTTCACATATATTCATCATTTGCAATGTACCCAGTACTGTGCTGAGCAAATCTCATTCTATCTGATCCTCACAATAACTCCATGAGGGAAGTATTGATGTTATCTCCATTTCGTAGACATGGGGGAAAAAAGCACAGAGAGGGTAGGTAAGTTGTCCAGCATCACACAGCTAGTAAGTGAGATCCAAGAATCAAATCCAGTCCGGCAACTCCTAAGAGTTACACTATTTTGGCCTTCCCAGTAAGAGCAAACAGTTCAGCTCAAGTCGTCCTCAAAACAGTTTTATATGCTAGGTCGAAAAATACCAAAGAGGATGGGAGGAAGGCGGTGGGGAAGCTAAACATTGAAGAAAAAGATCAAGAATTCTAGAAATATCACAAGATCAGTTGTCACTTATTTCAATCAACGCAAATATCATTTAACCGGGAAGCAATTGTCCCAGGTTGTATTTTCACACTTAAGAATTGACGAGTTTTTTCCCTTTGACATGTGTTGTATTATTCCCTTCCTCAAGACTTAGGGCACACAGAGAAGTCCACGCCAAAAACCTCTTGTTTTTGTACAGTTGTGATTAAGGGACTTGGATTTTCCCTTATGCATTTCTTACTCATCAGAAGTGC
Organism: Propithecus coquereli; assembly: GCF_000956105.1. NCBI lineage: Eukaryota > Metazoa > Chordata > Mammalia > Primates > Indriidae > Propithecus > Propithecus coquereli. The sequence continues at coordinate 428,238 of NW_012148397.1, read as the reverse complement.
TCTGGGGTGAAGAACCTGTGTCCGTGGTTCCCTACAACAAGCACGCACGCACCCTCCGTGTAGGTAGACCTTGCGTTTTGTGCTCAGGCTGCAAAACGTTGCATTGCTTCTCCCCTTTTGTCTGTCCTCATGGTGTCCGGGGTCCTCCGTGATGCTCCCCGAGTTCTCTATTCCACCTCACCCTTATGCTTCCGGGAAAAGGAATATCTGGCCATAGGAATATCGGGTCTTTTTCTTTGCTGCTTTGACTCAAATGATTCTCTGGGTCACCCTCAGCCAGGAGGATCCTGCTCCTTGTAAATGCCAATGATCAAGTCACAGAACTATCACTACCGCACCATCGATGAGGGTCACCCCACAAGCAGAAGGCCAGATATGGGAAAGGAGTTGACTTTTTTTTAAGCTTCTACTTGATGCCAGGCACCTTACAAACATATCTCATGTAATAAAAACACTGAGAAATCAGCATTACTCGTCCCCGTTTTATAGATGAAGAAACAGGCTTCTGATTACAAAGATGAGTTTAATGTCGATAGTTATCACTAGCATTTATTAGGCTTTTGTTATAAACCAGAAACCCCTATTGTTCTCGAGACATTAGTTCATTTAAATTCAACAACCCTGGGGGTGAAGCGTAATTGTTATCCCTCTTGTATAGTTAAATGTAGCACAGAGATGTTAAGCAAGTTTTATAAGGTTGAACAGCTATGAAGTGGTTCGAAATAGAGAACATGATTTTTGAGCTTGCTCAAACTCTTAAGACAAAAAATGAACAGCTACCAATTTCAACAAATCAAGGAATAAGGTTCTATGACCTTCATTTTCAAAATAGAAATGGATGGGAATAGCTTTGGGCAATTGCTAGTCTTGGGATTTAGAGTCAGACAGTATTAACTAGAGGACTGGTTGCTCCCGCTTCCAGTGAGATCTTGGGCAAGACACCTCTGGGCATAGCCGCACCTGTCTCCCAGGCAAAGCTGAGGAGCGAGGGGAGAATGTAGGAAGAGACACCACATAAATTGGAACTGTAATTGAGGTCCGTATGTTGGTAGAACCGTGGAAAATCTAATAAAACTCTTCTTCTAAAAGGAATTGGCCAAAAGTTTAGGGCCACAGCTTAACAGAAAAGGTGTTCATTTTAAGTTTCTTACCTAAAGAGGTTTCATTATGAAAAACAAAAAGCCAGAAAACAGCCCTTAGCAATCCAGGAAATTTTTTCCTTTTTCATTTACTTGACCTAAAATATTAAGACACCACAGAAATGTGTAAATTGGGAGTTTCTGCCGTCCTTTGCAGGAGAGGTTTGTGATGAGTATATACTATGTAGATGTCCTGCACTTGCTTTTTTACTCTGTAACACAAACATTCTCACATTGGAGCATTTGGATCTACCTCATTCTTTTTAAATAGCCACAGAGATCCTAGCCCACGGAGGTCCCATCCCTTGTTTTTTCATTTCCCTATTGATGGGCCTGTAGCTTGTTTCCTGCAATCTATAGTTATTACAGTGGCAAAAAGCATTTATATAATGCTTACATGTATATTCTTGTACTATTGCTTTTGATTTAAGCTAAATAAAACCCTGACTTCTAATTTGACTTATAAAAAGAACAGATTTGGATCAATGTATGATTTCCTCACACGTGGGGAAAGGGGTGGGGAGTTTCAACAGGCTTTGAAGAATCACCTCCTGGGAAGGACCCTGTGCTACCCCCACTTTTGTCCCCCAAATCCTTTCCCTGGCCCCTCCCAACACCCCAACCTGAGACCCCTGCCTTTTGTCTAGCAAAACCCCCAAATGTAACGGCCAGATCATCAGCTCTGTCTTTAGGAACCAGCTCTTTTGGACTTGCTCTGCAATCTTATTCATAGTAAAAAACTGATCTATGATTTTAAATAAGCATGATTCACACTGACTTTTTTGCTGTGGGTGTCCTGATAAGTCCATGGCAGTGGCATTCAGGACAGACTTGAATCGTTTAGTGATGTCACTCTGATCAGGGCATCAGAGTGCAGTTTGCAGAATAGAAGTGGCTTTTGTATTTTGCTACACGCAAAGCCAAAAGGTACTAAGAATCATCAGCTCCTTGATAAAATATGAAAACCATTTGCTCAAGTGTCCCAAAGATCCTTACTCTAGTCCTCCTACCCCCTACTTTTCGGGCTGATTAGAACGTTTGTCTCGATCCTCCAGCACCAATTATTAGATTCCAAATCTCTTCTTAGGGTGAAAAGGATGTGAGAGTGGACGTCTTAAATCAATTCCTTCTATTTCTGGTGTTAAGCCTCAACTTGTCAGCCTGCCTTTGACTCCTTGGCTGTTTCAGCATCAATACAAGTACGATTTTGAGCTCCCAGAAGCCGCCTGGCATTAACATTAAGAATATATTTGGATTTGTACTCTTATTTATCTTTTGGTCTCTTCCCCACCTCACCAGCCAGCCTCACGCTAGCCAGGAGAACTGACAATTCTTTTTGAAAAACTAAGCAAATCTTTCAGAACAGTTTTCAAGTCTTGTAGCAGCACGTTTGTGCTGGTACAGCTAAAGAGCTGTCAGGCCTCCAGCGTGCACCTTGATTTCAGCTCAGCAAACGGAGCAAAATATCCATTTTGTGCATGAAATTGCTTGTGTTCTGCATGGGAATCTATGCTTCTCAGCACCCTCTGCATTTAGCAGGCTGTGTTTGGCTTTTCCTCGAGTTGGCAAATTGGGTCTTGAAAAATAGGCTCCTTCTTGCCTGACGCTGGGAAAGCCATCCCCAAGGAAACAGAATTCAAAGCGAGAACCATGAATTCTCACTTAGAACATTTTCCTTCGAAGAATATTTTTTTCTTGAGAGAGTCCCAGTGGCGGGGGTGGGGGTATAATCTAATGTTCACACTCATCCAATGTGCTTCAACGTTTAAATTTGCTCAGAACCCTGATGGTGTGAACTTTTCTTGCAAACAAACCAGCAGCAGGAATGACAATCAAAGTAGCCCTTTATGTGCAATTTGGAATCGTATTCGAGAGCCTCCATATTTTTAATTTCACTTAGTGGGATCACTCCTAAGGAAATAAGCCTTCATCCACATTTCGAATCCTATACGAGGATAGTCATTTGAAGCATTGTTGAGAAGGGTGAAAAAAGCCAGCAGAAAAAAAAAACATCTCTAATAGGAAAGTCGTTAGGTAAATTGTGGTACATTAACTACATGGAACATTTTGTAACTATTGGCATGAGTTTATAAAAGGAGTACAAAAAATGTTATGGCAGATTTTTTAAAGTAGGTTTTATGGAAGGGTAAAAAAAAAAAACACAGAAAAGGGCACAAATCAAGCATATAGCTCAACGAATTTTCACAAAGTGAACACACCCATGTAACCAGTACCCGGATGAAAATAAAGACATTCGCGGTCTCCCAGAAGCCCTCTCCAGGCCGTTACTCCCTCCACCCCCAAGCGAACCACTTCTAACACTTCGGGTCAGAGTTACCTGTTTGTGAGCTTTCTAAACGGGGTCATGTCTAGGGAATTCTTTTGTCCCTGGCTTCCTTCACTGAATGTTTTGCTTTAAGGAGTCATCCAAGTTACTGTGCTGAGCTGTAGTTTCCATGTTCTCGTTCCACTGTGCAAATGTATTACAAGTTATCCCATTGTTCAGTCTTCTCTTGATGAGCATTGGGTTTGTTTCTAATTTTGTCTATTATGTAAAGTGCTGCTATAGTTATTCTTCTACGGGTTTCTTTGGGTGATCATGTGGCACACCTCTGTTGGGTATGTCCTTGGAAGCAGAACTGCTGGTCATTGCACACGTGCATATTCCGCATTAGCAGAAGCCACCGGTTTTCCATAGGATTGCAGCGATCTTTACTCCCACCAGCGTGTAAGAGCTCCAGTTGCTTCAAATTGTCACCAACCCAGTGTTGTATGTGAAATTTTTTTTAAATTTTAAAATGTGCAGCTGAGTTAAATACAGTTATAACCATGGAGTTGTAAAGACATTATAAATAGAAAAAAGCCTGGAAAGAAACTCCAACATGTTGAGTGAGCAGTTTTGTAGTTGATGAAATGTCCTTTTTCAAATTTTCTACCATTTTTTCCCCCTGATATTTTCTCATTCTCTAGGAGGAAATATTAATTTGTAACACTTGTTCTTTTTACCAGGAAATAGGTGAGGGCAGGGCATTTAGAGTGGGACTTGAGAACAGGCCTGTGACCACCTTCCCGTATGATGGTCACTTTCAATTGCTCTAGGAGAAATTGCTATTTTCACTAGCTGTTTCCGTGGCTGGCTAACGAGTTTATCCACGTAACTATTCATCCGTCTACCAACCCATCCATTGATTCACTATTCATGCATTCAGCATTTATTAAACACCTACTTTGTGCCAAGCAGGCATTTTGTTGGGCAGAGAGGAGTTGTGATGAGATTCTTTGGGGAGTTCATATCGGTTTTATGAGTAGGTATACATGTCGTCATGATATTGAGGATACACTAATAGTGTAAATAAGTGTTTTTTGAAGGCTTACAGGGTACTAGGCACTGAGCTGAGAAAGTGGCACACAGATCATTTAAATCACTGTCACCTTATGAGCAACTGCACTTTTTACCTCCATTGAACAGACGGGGAAGCCGAGAGAAGTTACAAAACTTGCCCAGCGTTAGAGCTAGGCTAGGATTCAGACTCAGCTGCGTAGAACTCCAGGCCCTGCTCTTCCAATCTCCCCAGCCCTGCTGCTTCCTTACCTGCATAGGGGCACGGTAGGCGAAGGAAGTACGTGAGAAGTGACATTGAGGAATTTGAAGGTCAGCTTCAGAACTTGATCTCAAAGGATGAAAGAATTTGCTAGGCAAAACAAAAAAAGACATTTTAGGAAACCTGAACATGGGAAAGCAAGGGTGGTTTCACTGCTGAATGGAGAGGGGGCCGGAGGTGAGTCAAGAGGCAGAAGGGGAACTTTAAATGATGAACTTTAAATCTACGAAGCGGGGGTGGGAGAGGCTGAGGCCTGTGTAGTCCCTAATTTTGTGGCCTCTCTAGGACCAACCAAGAATCACAGAGGTCGGGACTTTTACCTGTGCCTCTGATGCACGGATGATGCTATTGAGCAAGGAAGTTAGACCCATGTCCGATGTGGATTTGAAGGAGATACCTGCAGAAGGGAGAGACTTCAAGAGATTTTTCTTCCCAGGGAAGAGTATGTTGCTTATGTACCTCTCTTCCTGAAGTTCCTTAAAAATCACATTGGCCTTTTTCCTTCCTTTGACTCATGTTTCACAAACCTGAATGCCCATCAATATGTAAGTGGATTAATAAAATGTGGTATATGTATACCATGGAGTAATACTACACTCAACTGCAAAAAGCAATGGTGATCTAGCACCTCTTACATTATGCTGGATAGAGCTTGAGCCCGTCCTTCGAAGTGAGGTATCACAAGAATGGAAAAACATGCACCGCATGTACTCGCCATCAAACTGGTACTAACTGATCAACACTAAGGTGCTCACATGGTAGTACTACTCACTGGGTGCTGGTCAGGGTAGGGGGGTAGGGTGGGTAAAACCCGCAACTAATGGAGACAGGCCACACTGTGTGGGGGAAGGACATGCTTGTGGCCCTGGCTTGAGCGAGGCAAATGCATTTCATGTGACCAATATGTTTGTACCCCCATGATATCCTGAGTTTTAAGAAACACTAAAGGAAAAAGGCCTTCCCATATCACTGGGAAGTCTGGCCAATGGTATGGAGAGTCTTCTGTAACATGAATACGTTTGTGAACACAAGGACAAGGACACAACACAAGTTTAAGCCATTTACACATCTATCCTTTTATGACACTAAAGCATCCCGTTTATGTTGCCTTTTAGAAGATGAGAAAAATCAGGCAGTACGTTCAGAAATCAGGTGTGAAGAATGCCATCCCCGTATTCCCTGCCAATACCTTCATCCTAACCACAATGAAATTTTACCACCACCACTACAAAAGCTTAAATTTCAAGGCATAATCAGTTATGATTCCATTCCACAAGAGAAATCTTAAAATAGACAAGTACACTTTTGAAATGAGTCAGAAAGGGAGGAAAAAGGCCAATGTGATTTTAAGAAACTTCAGGAAGAGAGGTACATAAGCAACATACTTTTCCCCCTCCGGAAGAAAAATCCCTTTAGAAGTCTCTCCCTTCTGCAGGTATCGCCTTCAAATCCACGTCTAACATGGTAGCGTGTTTATCATTTCAACATTTCTTCCAAGATTGGGTTTAGAATGATGGATTGTGAAAACAGGTTCTGTGGCTTGGGAGGGAGAAAAGGAAGCTATCAGAGTTTTGAGGAAGTGAACTTTTATTATTGGAAAGACAGATTACAAATTCTCAGGTTTTTAACTCTAAGATTATTTTCAATGTCTAACAAATGTAATTACTCGGCTAACAGCTCTCCTTAATGCTAGAGAGAAATATACAAGTTCTTTAGAAAGGGAACAGACGTGTAGCTCAGAGTGCAGGTCCCACGGCCAGACCACTGCAATTTCCCCACTATGTCTCTCCCCAAGTTCAGAGGCCCTTGGAGTTGTAGGATGCGCCACTGGAGTCCAGTGGATGTGGGATGAAATATGGCCACTGCCTCTTTGTAGCCACTTAGTTTTGGCCAAGTTACTTAATACTTTCCTGAGCTTTGGCCATCTGGGTGATAGTTATGCTTAATTGCTGGGCTATAGGAAATAATTAAAATAATGTCTATGAAGTACCAGATACAATGGTAACAGTTGTTTTAATTGAGGTAGTAATATTCATAATAGTGTTTGGCCTTCATCCCAGGAAGGAGCGTTTGTGAGCAGTGGGCCAGGATGTGAGTTTAAAGACATTGAGAATCCATTCATTCCCCGCAACCCAGGTGGGTGATGTCCCGTCTCTGAAGGCCTCTGAAAATGCATACCAGATGTGGCCATAAAAGCAATGACTTTTAGAGTAAGAGTGAGGGTGTGATGAACAGGAGGATGGTGGGTATATGACCAGGTTGAACGTCATGGTTGATGTATACCACTTGTGTTCATTAGTGTAGTTAACATTGCATGTGTCCCAACATGCACCAGGAAACGTGGTCAACACCGTCCATGATCACCTCACTCCCTCACAGCAGCCCTGGGAGGTCAGTACTACTAATTCCTTCGTAGTACAAGGTCTCTCAACCTCAGCACTATTGGCATTTAGGGCTGGAGCATCCTTTGTTGTTGGGGTTGTTCTGAGCATTGTAGGATGTTTAGCAGCATCTCTGGATTAAACCTACTGGTTGTCAATAGCATCCTTTTCTCCACCCGCCCTCCCTGTGTGACAACCAGAAATGCCTCCATGCATCGTCATGTGTCCCCCTGCAGAAAAAGTCACCCTGGTTGAGAACCACTGGGTGAATAGATGAAAATAAAACTCAGCAACATCCTAAGGTCATCCAGCTAGCAAGTGTTGGAGCCAAAATTACAAACCAGCAGGCAAAATTCCATATCCTTAGATACCAAAGCTATATCGTGTCCTAGGCTCAGAATACGAAGTCAAGCTCTGCGTTTTCTTGGGTTGGGTTTAAGGGAGCAATTTTCATGTTGAAATCTCTGCTATGAGAAACGAACGTAGTAAGTCCAACAAGCTGGCCTCATTAGATGTTTCCAGGGATGCATTTTCCCTTTAGAAGCTCTCCCGACTCCAACAGCACTGCCCGTGCACAAATTATCTGAAAATGATGCCTGGGGATCTTTCTCAGCTAGTTCATGGCCATTCAGGAAAAATCTGACATTTGGTCCCAAACCATTTCTCTCCTTATTAGCAAGGCTAGGCAGTCGATCTCTTTTGGCTTTGAGAAAGGAAACAAATCTAATTTCAAAGATTGAGGTTTACCTTCACTGATGACAATATCACAGGTTCAAAAGGCAAATTAAGGAACATTTGATTATGCTCATTTGTTCACTATCCCAAGGAGACCAATGTTAAATGGGCAATTCCTGAGTGATTAGTTAAAATGCAGAACCTCTTGTTCTGTCCCATCTCTGTAGTTTAAGCTGGGCTTAGCCACAGATACCTCAGGAAGCCCCTATTACATTGGTGTATATAACTTTAATAAAAATACTTGCTCGTGCATGACGTAGTTGTAAAGTATATTCTTATTCACCTTAACTAATCTTGCAACTCCAGCTCCAGGCAAGGTAATTATAACTATCCCCATTTTTACATGTGTGGAAATTGACACTCTAGGAACTTGATTTCTACTGATCAACACCTGGCAGAGATGGGCTCCAATTCGGGTCCTCTAATTCCAAAGGTGTGGATAAGGGACGGGTGCCTGGTCAGAGGCAGGAGCTGGGAAAGGCACGAGTGTCTTTGGGGCTCAGCTCCATCTGTTCTTCCATTGCCTTTGATCAGTGTTGTAGTTGGGCCTTCAGAAAACCCTTGAAAACTTCCCCATCCAGCAATAGCCCAGTGATTTTGCTTGGCAGCCACTCAAGTCTGGATATGTGAATGTGTCTATCTGCAATGCCACATACCCCTGGGGTAGAGCAAATGCAAGTGTGTGCGTGGGCATGTGTAAAGTACATTAAGAATGCCGGCATTCCAATTTTGCAGAGGTCGACAGATAGTCACAGTCAGGGCAAAGGGACTGGCCCCAGGCAGAGTCCCCAGTGAACTTGAATTATGTCTTTAATTATCGTCCCACTGTTCAGTGCCCACCTCCCACAACTTCTCCCCACCTCGTATGCCTCTTCAAATGTTCAATTAGTTTTGCCATGAAAATATTACTTCTTGCATTCTCCAGCTCAAAGTTTATTTTTATCCTTTGGTGTGTCTCAAACTCTGCTTGTCCAGGATACATGAGAACCTACTCCAAGAGCACTGATGGAACACAGAGCCATTGTGGCAGAGACAGTACTTTGCACTGACGTGTCCCCAGCTCCCAGCTGAGTCCTGGCACACAGGATGGGGGAGAAGATAAAAATTAGACTGAGCCTGATCACCAAGGCTGGCATCCAAAACCTCCCACTCACTGACCATGCGACCTTAAAGTGAGCCACTTAAACTGTGGCAGGTGGAATGGTCCCTTCAAAGATACAGCCTAATCCTTAGCACCTGTGATTAACGTTACCTTACTTGGCAAGAGGGAATTCAGGTTGCAGATTGAAATAAGATTGCTAATTGGCTGACATTAGAGTAGGGAAAGGACCCTGGATTATGCAGGTGGGTTCCAAGGTAATCACAAGGATTCTCAAAATTGGAAATAAGAAGCAGAGAAGCAGACTGTCATAGTGATGCCGTGAGAGAAAGATCTGATCTCGTGGTTGCTAGCATGGAAGATGAAGGAAGGGGCCATGAGTCAAGTAACGCAGGTGGCCTTCAGAAGCCAGGCAGGTGGGAAGATCAAGAAATGATTTTCCCCTGGAGCCTCCAGAGGGAGGACACCCCGCCAACACCTATATTAGCCCAGTGAGTGCTTTGTTCGACTTCTGACCTCCAGAACTATAATGAAGTATTTTAAACCACTGAGTTTGTGACAATTTGCTGTAGCAGAAATAGGAAGCTAGAATACTATCTATGCCTCAGTTTCACCATCCATAAAATGGGGAAGTAGCACCTGCCTTAGAGTATTGCTGTAAATAAAACAGCACATGTGAAGTTCCTGCAAGAGAACACGGCCAACATAGGAAGTATTAGTGTTTGTTGAATGTACAATATCTCTTGGATGGATGAAGTGTTTGAAGAAACAAGGGGATAGGACATTTTCAACGAAGGATCAAATATCTGCAAACCTCAGATTGAGTGCTGAGACAACTAGTTCCCTGCCGTCAGCCATTCTCTGCAACAGCTGGAAGTGGTAGCCAGGCCTCGAGTTTGCCACCGATTTTCCCTATTACCGTGATTTTGGCGTGGTGGCCAGCACAACCTGGGCTTCCAACTCTGATCCTTTCCAGAAACTGGTGGTTTCAAACCCCCTAGGATCTCTTGACAAGTGAAACGCTAGACAATTAAACTAATACTGCAAGGACAAAGGCTGGCGAGGTCTTCCTAATGTCACGTCGACCCACGTGTGAAGTGTGGTTTCCACGCTGCTGTCCAGCAGCTGTTTGCCGTCACATCCTTCACGTCTGCCTGTGGGAAACGATCCACCCTGAAGGAACCCTGTTCTCCACCAAGATGTTTTTCCCCTTCCTTTTCTTGTTGGCGGTCCCCTGTCCCTGGCCATTAGGCGTCCGACCTACAACAGAACAGCCAGCACTCTGTCTTCACTCCCCAGCATTTTCTAAATATTCGCATTCTTCAGATGCCAGCTCCTTCCTTATTTTCTCAATTCTGTATTTGTTTATCCTCAAAAGCTCCTTTGTAGCTGCCCACATGGATCTGGGAAAATGTGGAGGCCGGTCCTCTTCCCTCGGGCAGGCGGGCCAGGGCCCACCAAGAGCTCCATTTTCCATTCTCCATCTCTGGGGCACTTTCCTGAGAACAGAAGCAGCCACGAGGTCCCGGGGAGGGGTCTGGGAGCTGACCCAGCCCCTCTAATGCAAACCGTTCCCCTGAGGGTCTGGGTCACGGCGGGTGCAGGCTCTCTGAACCTGGGGACATTGTTATACCCATAGCCCCCAGGTCTGTACGTAGGAGCTGTGCATTTCAGCCTGGGTCCACTAGGGCAGACCTCGGAGACCAGGGAATTCAGAAACCAAGAACATGGCCAGAGAGCAAGTGAACTATGCCCATGGAGGTAGCAGATCTCGCCTACAAATTAGAAGGTAACTAGAAAGTTCACCATCTCCCTACAGCCTCACCTTGGCCTCTACACAGGGCTTGGAACCCCATGAAAGGAAGTGGGGAGAGTGTTAGAAAATAGCAAGCTGTGGATGGGAGTGTGTTTCCTATGGCCAGCCTAGGAGGAGGAAGAAGAAATAATGTTTTGTTTATTAAGAAGGAAATTGCCTTTTCTCCAGCAGGGGCTACAGCAGGATTTAAGGTCCCAGAGTTGGATTTTAGAATCATGCCTTCTTTGGCGAGTAGGGGACGAGTCATTTTCCTGCCTCATTCTTTAACACCTCCCCACTGCCTTTAGGAAAAAGGCTACAATCCCTCTGCAGAACCTTCTGGTATCGGCTCGATTTTCTTCCACACAATTGTCCGGTTCTAAACTGTCAGTGCGTTCCCTCTAAACTTTTCACGCCTTCCAGACTCCAGTGCCTTGGTGAGAACTTTCTTCTGCTTGTGAGGCCCGTCTTCCCTTCCCCACCTGCGTAATTCTCACTCACCCCCCTTTCAAGCCTCAGCACAGATGCCTCTCCTCCAGCCTGGCTAGAGGGCCGCCCTCCACACCTTCTCACAGTGGAGCGTGCCAGGCTTGCTGCTTTTCAGAGAGCGCAAATGAGGTTCCCAGGATTTGCGTACGTTAACCGCCCCCAGCACTTTGCATACGCTAACCCCATTTACTCTTCCACCACCTGCGTGCTAATATTATAAAACCCATTCTACAGATTAGGAAACCGAGTCCAGAGAGCTTAAAGTAACTTGCCTAAGATTGCGAAGCTGGTCAGAGCCCAAGCGGGGATTTGGCCCTAAGCAGCCCACCTCTGGTGTTAGGAGTGTGGGCTCTGCAGTCAGCCAGGATGGGATTTCAATCCCAGAGTCTCACGTGCTGTGTGACCTTACCCAGGTTGTTTAACTTCTCTGAACTTTAGTTGCCTCATCTAATAAGTGGGACTTCCAAGTACCTACATTAAGAGGTCATAATGGTGGTGATAGTTAAAAGATGATGTATCCTAAGCACCTAGCATGGAGTAAGCCCTGGGTTAAGAGCTAACAATGTTATTACCACTAGTACTTAGTATTCTCTCCCTCACATCACTAATGACACTAGACCTCGTCACCTGTCTCCCCACGCAGGGCAGGAACCACATTTAACCTGATAATGTAGCACCTGATACAGAGCTTAGATATTTGGAAATTAGTAACTGTTTAGGAATAAATGATTGTTTCTAGTTTAACACACTTAGCACACCAGGCACTTTGAGTGTTCCATTAATATTAGGAACTATTTACTTGGATATGTGACATATCTCCAATGGGGGCCTTTCTACTTTTGTCATTTAATGAAGGACAGTCATGCCTGCTAGCTGGTTTAGAAGAAATGCTGCCAAGTTCAGCACCGCATCCACCAAAGAGCAAAAAGCATGGCTCGTAATTGTATCCTACAATTAAGATTTTTTTTTGTTGTTCAAAACAGTGGTGAAGGCCATGCAAGAGTCAAATGGGATAAAAGCCAGAATGGTCCAATCATTTACCCTGCAATGGGAATCACTAACCACAGGCCAGGGTCAATATTAGGGCAAGTTACATATCAATGGGGGGTCATTAGTCCCTGTCTTTCCTGGTTCTGGGACAGCAGATTGGCCCCGAGCCCGCCCGGGGAGTGCGGAGCTGGCGGCATGGACTCTGACCGTGAAAAACAAGACGCTAGAAGGTTTTGCGCTCCTAGAGCTTAAAGGTCAAACCACGATGTGGTTACACTGTCCCTACACTTTCCGGATACGCAGCCCACGGGATGAACAGAGCCAGGCTTGCAGGAAGGAACCGAGAGGCCCTGTGCTCTTCCAGCAGGGCTCGGGGACCCGGCAGGACCATGCATTTAGGGGCCAGGGTTGGGGGTGGGCAGTGGAACCAAGGAGAAGGCCGTCACTCCCAGTACTAATTATGACAGCTGCTCTTCACGGCACACACGCTACGTGTGCGACGCTGTGTGGTCTTTCATGTGACATCGTTTACCCCCTTGTAAATGCCTCTGGAGGGTGTGGGGGCGGATTAATTACAACTCTACAAATAAGCTAGAAAGGGGTTGCACAAGCCGAGCACCTCGTAGGTAGCAGAGAAGGGGATTCCACCTAGTGCAGCGTGTCCCAAACTCAGCCATCAGATGGGTTCGTGGAGTCGTTCACCCCAAACCCGTCCCCCCCGCCCCCCGCCCTTTCTTTGCTCAGGCTCTGGCTTTGTCTAGGACAGCAAAGTGCTCGCCACCCAGGGAAATGCCTGCTCTCCTAGAGCCCCGGGTCGTCGGGGTAACCACAGGACGGGACTATCAAAGTGAAACAGAAGGGAAGCCCCGCTGGAAGAGGGGTGCACTCTTAAGGCACATGCTCACTTTCCTGGAAGAAGTGGGACGGGTTCAGCCCGTCCGTCTTCATCTATCTCCTGCCTGGGCTGCGGTTCTTAAGCCTGGAGGGGTAGCAGCCTTGACTTTCCCTCGTGGGCATAACAAGAGAAACTCAGACCTCAGAAGAAAGATCAAGGAGCAGTTAAAGCAATGCCCACAACCAGCTTCCTTAGGATCTGTCGTTACTACAACAAAACCATGCACCAGCAAAGCAAGCAGCCCAGGTGCCTTGCTGGTCAAATGTCACATTCTTACAGCAGGCTCGGGACATACCTTGTAAGCTACGTCTGCGAGGTGTTCCAGTCAAGGTCTCTGGAGAGGAGGGAGAAATGATATAAAACGAATGTGACACGTAAGAAAATCTAAAGCTGGACCTTGGCAACAAACGAGCTCTTTAAGACTTATTTTCAACAATTACTCTCTGAGCTGGGGAACTGAATTGGCCCGGAGTGGCTGGCTTCACTACTGGGCGGGTTTAAGCCGTCAGCACTGACCATCTAATTGCACTTATGTACTAATCACGTAATAAGCAGCGACTGCGCATCCATGCCCGAAACAAAGCGACCTCATCCCCACTTCAAAGATGAAGAAACTCAGATCAGGATGTTAACAGCAACAAGAATACGAGGCCACACATGTAATCAGTTAATGGCACAATTAGAACCCAGAGCTTCCCGGTCTGGAATCTGATTGCGGGCGAGGTGGCTTCGTAATTAGCCACAGTGATTCCTCGTGAGTCACGCGCTGGGGCGGAATAATTAACGCAGGCACGATTCCTTTCAACGGGCGCCAAGGCCCAGGTATCTTAGATATACATGACAAGCCCCCGAGCCACCTGCAGGTGTGAGTTCTCGAGGCTGCGGAACTCCGGAGTGCTGGGTGGGGCCCCCTGGCCTTGCTGCAGGAGAGCCGACTTTGGCAGGGGGGAGACTGCAGAACGGTCTGGACACTTTCGGAGCATGCACGAGGCCCGTGCCAAGGACTTGATGAGCAGTGGGCCAATTTTTGCAATCCTATCCTTGCTCCAACCTCCTCAGCTGGGACTCGATGTCTTTATGGGGGGAACAGCTAGGCCAGTTGTGCTTAAAGTGGGGTTCTCCAGACTGGCAGCATTCGCCAGGAAACTTGCTAAAAATGAAATTTTCAGGCCTCCCACCAGACTCCCTGAATCAGAAACTTTAGGGGTAGGCCCAGCTATCCGTATATTACCAACCCCTCCACCTCCCCGCAGGGGATTCCGACGGACACCGAAGCTTAAGAGGCACTGGCCTAAGCCTAAAGCAGGAGGCCTTGTCACGGCGTAAGCAGGCAGAAGTGAGTAAGAGCAGGACTGGTGGTACCTTCTCAGATCTGCCCTTCTACAGCCAAGACCGTTTTTTGCGGTGCTCATTCAATCCCCTCCTCATCTCCCAGAACTGTTCACATGTGGGGAACGGCTTCCTCACCTGAGCATGCTGTGTCCCCCACCTTTGTCCTCAACTCTCTAGAATGCTCTTCTAGGAAGCTTTCCCAGCCGATTCTCTGCTCTACCAGCACACAATAGCCTGCACAGATGTGAACCCTTACTGAAGTAGCTCGTTACCCTGTTCCACCCCTCCCTAAACTATGCTAGCCACGAGGCAGGGCTCAGGTGAACCCAGTATATCTTCCACGATGTTGTTTCAGAAATATCAATTCCTAATAGGAATTCAGTAAGTTCGTGTTAGTTTGAAGGATGTAATGTTTTCTTATGTCTGACCTTTGTTTTTATACCCCTCCCTTTTTGGTGACGTAAAGAGGAATGCGAGTTTTCCCTTTTGCCCCCCAATTTTAGAAGGCATGTAGGCGTGTTTTCCCTTGATTTGATTCCCTATGTCATGTAAAAGTCGATGATTACTTAGTTTACTGGACTTTTAGACAGCATATCTCGTTTTTCCCCAGGTTAACATTTACCAAACGCTAGTAGAAAAACACTAGAGAAAGTATTTAGTAGGAATCACAAATTGGTGCAGCTATTCTGATGTTTATAACCTGTGCTAGGATACAGCCTCCAAATAACCAAAACCATCCTGCCCCAGGTTAGAGATAGCTCTTTGGTGTGATCCAGACCCTGCTTCCCAGGGTCAGATCCTAAACCGGACGGGGGCAGGGAGGGACACAAGCATTGAGATTGACAGAGGAAGG
The DNA here is from genome assembly GCF_000956105.1 of Propithecus coquereli. Taxonomy (NCBI): domain Eukaryota; kingdom Metazoa; phylum Chordata; class Mammalia; order Primates; family Indriidae; genus Propithecus; species Propithecus coquereli. The sequence goes on along the minus strand of NW_012148397.1, from coordinate 412,928 downwards.
CTGCTAAGAGATGAAGACTTCGTCTCCTGGGGTTGGATGTTAGAAACTTGCTTCATTTACTGATCACCTACTTGTCACTGGTGACGAGACCAACACCACCCCTTCGTATAAGGAATCTTACGGTTTGGTTAGGGAAACGGGTAACTTAAACCTGCAGCCCTACACCACTTTGTAGATGCAGAGGAGAAGTAGAGAGCTCAGAGACGCTGACACCAGCCCTGACAGCACAGACAAGGCTTCTAGGGAGAAGTGACTTCCGAATAAAGATCTGAAGTCTGAGCAGCAGTCAGCCAGGAAAGAGAAGGGAGTACACAGGATTTGGGATTTTCTTCCCTCCTCCCTCCCCCACACCCCCCAGCCTCCCACCTCCCATAAGAACAGACCAAAAAGAAGTTTCCCCGCACGCAGGACTTGGTGGGTGAGGTGCAAAGTTACAGAAGCCTAAAGAAACGGTTCTCAAACTTGAGGTCTATCAGAACCCCCTTGTTAGAGTGGGAGCTTGTAACTCAGGTTGAGAAAGAATCCTCCACGTGAGGATTAGAATAGTTTTAAAGAAAGCAAGCTTATTTGACTTCCCAGAGGGAGGGAAGGTCCTGGCACAAAGAGAGGAAGTAGTGCTGGAGGGAAAACAGAGGGCTTTAGGGGTTTTTATAGGGAGAAAGAGAAAGAAAAAAAATGATTGTTGTCAGCTGATTGCAGAAAAGGGCTGCGAAGCAGCTGCATCTGATTTTCCCTTTTTTTTTTTTTTCTGTGTGGGGCTGGCTTAGCAGGGTCCTTGGAATGTGGTCCTGCAGAGCTGGAGAGAATCACAAGAATCACTCCTTCTATCTGCTCAGTTCTTTTCAATTGTTATTAAAAAAAGAAAAAAAAAAAAACTCTGCAGGTGGTTAATCTTAAAGACAGCAGGTTAAGCCACAGATGGTTAACCAAACACGGGGCAGTTGTGCTGTGATCTCCCTCTCTCTTTTCCCCTGTTAGACAGTTTATTAGCAAGGCCCTACTTACACCCCTGCAGGGTGTGTTAAAACTCAGATTGCTTCTGGGTCACTTCATGTGGAATAATGGCCTCCAGTTCACCCAAGTGGCTGCAGAAGACATTATTTCATTCTTTTTCATGGCTGGGCAGTATTCCATGGTATATATCATATATACCACTTTTTCTTTATACACTCCTTGGTTGGTGGGCACTTAGGTTGGTTCCATATCTTTGCAATTGTGAATTGTGCTGTTATATTCCAGAGGAATAGAACATAAAAAGTTATGTTACCACTTTCCCAGAGCCCAATGTTCCCTAGTGGAACTCTCTGTTGATGGTTTATGGTGTATAGATCCATATATATTCTATAAGCATATAGATGCATATTCATATATTTTTAAATAAAGGGAATCACATTACTTATATCAGTTTTCAATTAGTTTTATTTGCTTAATCACATTCAATTGAATTTGAAATTCCCATCAGATTTCACGTTAAGAGAGGGGATGTCGTTATGAGCTTTCAGTGAAGTTGAAAATTGGGGGAAATGGTCGATGGGGATGCTGTGAAGGGAAAGAAGAAAGTCAAAACCCAAACCATGAAAATAGAGGAGGAGGCAGGCCAGAGAAGAGGCAGTACCAGATCTGAGTGGGGCGAGCAGGAGATAATGAATGTGTGGGCAAGTGTTGGATGAGTAGGATTTGGTGGTGGGGTGACCACACAGACAATGATGATGTATCAGCTGTTCCCCAAGGATGGCCCCCAGTGAACCACACCTCCTAGTTTTCACACACTCCTGTAATCCCGTCCAGATAAAATCTGAGCTGGCCCAGCACTCATGATAAGCTATAGAATGCAGAGGAAGTAATGGAATGCTGGTCCCAGGCCCAACCTTTAGAAAGACTGTAGCTTTTGCCTCTAACTTCTTGGAATGTTCACTCTTGGGGGCCTGAGGCACCGTATAAGAAGTCCAGCTCCTCACTGGGAGAGGCCACACAGAAAGGAATATCTCTGAGACGGCACAAAGAGGTTGAGAGTCGTCTCAGGATTCCTGTCTTCAGATGACTCCAGCTCCAGCCACCACTTGACTGTAACCACTTGAAAGACTCGAAGTGAGCGTAAGAACCACCCAGCTGAGTCCAGCCAACCAACAAACTGAGAAATAATAAAATGAAGTTGCTTTAAGGTCCTTCATTTTGGGATAGAGCAATAGAGAACAAAACACATGGGTGTGTGTCTTTTCCAGACGTGTTTACGGCAGGCCTGATACATTCTCAGTAAATAAAGAAATTTGTGGGGTTGGCCATTCCAATCTAAGGCTCTCACACATGAGTCTTGAAAGTGCTCACCTCCATGATCAACGTGTTACATTTTTAGCTGGATTTGATTATGGAATTCCATTGATAGAATAGGAAGAGGAATATTACAGTTTTATTCCTGGTGCTATTATTGTAAAACCCTAGCTAATACCCATTCCTAAAAGGTTAGAAAGAAGCCTATGTCTTCTTAAATGGAGGGATAAGCTATAGGGAGACAAATGAGCAGATTTCAATCCAAGGCTGTTCATTAATGATAGATCAAAAAGTGAAAAAGATAAAAGAAGAAAAAAAGAAAAGTATCAAGACAATCTAGAATGACTCCATATATTCTGAAGAATACAATGATTTGCAAGCAGATTATTTTGTTAAGCTCCCTGGGAGCTAATTAGTTAATTCTTGGAAAGGGTTATGTGTGTATTCTTCATTAAGTGACATTTTTCTTTAATAAGGAACATAAGGACCAGGAAAATTGTCATTATCAGAGAGTAATGGGTTTTCTTTTGAGAAGCTTATGTGTTTAATGAGGACAGCATCTTTCATCCTGCAACATTCCAAAGGTATTTAGAAACTTTATGGGGCTTGAAATGGAGCCACCTCTGGCATGAAACCCAGGAACACCTCTCGCCATTTGAGGACAGGATGTGCGGATGCCAACCGAAACTACCCAGAGCACGTAATTACCAGTTGGAATTATCAATTACCAACTGGAATGGGTCCAGGCCCCAGGCTCAGCTCTTGTGACAAACATCAAGGGCTATTTAAAGACCACACATGGTTTGACACCTTTGCTTTGGCCTCATTGCCATCTGGGACCCCAGAGCAGGGTATCTATTAAATAGACTGAGTCTTCCCCGGTGGCCGATGTTGAGTTCTGACTCATAAAAGAAAAGCCTCAGAATCAGACACGTGAACCACATGCGACCCTGGTGACCACCTGGTCTGGGGCCTAAGCAACAAGCTTTGAAGAACAGAGGACTCTGAAAGTTCTCATGTGGTCTCTTCTATCTGTTCCAGGCCAGGAAGTCACAATATAAACCAGCCAGGTGCCTGGAATTCTCTAGCGAGAATATGCAGAGATGTAGGGATGCTGAGAGATGAATGGAGCAACTTGAGAGAGAGTCTGAACAGGGGCTGGTGCACGTGCATGTGAGTGTGCTCTGAGTGTGACCATGAGTCGAGGATCTATTCGTGAGTTCCTTTGTGGGCTGTGCATGTGTGGTTTTGAGTTTGTTTGCTTGTTTTTGTTTTTGGTGTTTTTTTTGTGTTGTTTTATTTACTTATTCGACAAATTGCTATTGCCAGACAGCAGCACAAAGCAGAGCAAAATAAACAAAACTCAGTCCTCCAAAGCTTAGAGTCAAGTAGTGGTCAAGAGAAGGACTCAGGCAATTATAATTCAGTGTGATGACAGTATTAAGCAGTTAGTTGCAAGAGAGTTTTCTTGTGTGAACACCTCTGTTCATCTGAGTGCCTGTGAGAATGCATCACTGTGTGCTATGGTGCATTTGGAAAATAAGTTTGCCAAGAGACTGTAGCACATTTGGGCCGTTGGAATGCTTCATGGTGAAGTTTGGGTCATAAGTGCACCCTGGGAGATGTGAGTGGGAGGTGGATATCTGAACAGGATCCTGAAACCCTAAATCTCTGCTCACCGTTACTCTACCCCCATCCATCTCCACGGCTACGTTGACATGGCCTGTGGGTTTCACGTTCAGAATAGAGGGAACAGCACGTTTGTTACTGGGAGCAGGATTGTGGTGCATAAAGGGATCGAGTGTTGTGTGTGTGCATTTCCTTGTCTTGTTTTCAAACAACTTTCTAGGTCTCAAGACAATTCTAAACTCTCGGAAAACCTGGGAATATAATGTTTCTGCAGTCAGGTACCTGCTAGGTTATATGCATCATTCTAATCTGGGGGTTATGTAGATCATGTGGAAAAAGAGAAAAGAGAAAAGAAGGGAAGAAAACCTGATGCTTCTTTCCTGCCAACTGCTTTCTGGCACTAAACTGAGCAATTTTACATGTGTTGTCTCTTAAACCCTAAAATCTTCGCAGGGAAGCATTACGATGTCCATTTATAGTTGAAGCAACTGAGGCTCAGGGGGAGTAACTTGAGTCCAGTACGTTTTTACTTCCAGCTTCCCTTTTCTCTTCACCGTAGACTGGGCCCTCGTCACCTGGGTCCTTCTCGTGTTCTCCAAAGTGCAGGGCCGTTCTCGACTAGAGCTTCTCATGTGAACCACGGAATGCAGAAAACGATTCGCGTGACTATTTTCCCAACTCTTCCAAGGATGGTACATAGTTAGAACCATTCTCGGTGCAAAAAAGAGAAGTTCGTTCCAACACTAGAACCATTCTAGAACTCTAGATGCAGGCGAGAGAAGTTTGCTCATTACATGCAATGGATGCCTTGAGACGTCATTCTCTTGCAAAACCCCAACTCTTGCGGGGGCTTCTAGAATGAGGTTCCTGAAGCGCTGCTTGGTACAGGCCCATCCCTTTCTAAAAAGTCCTCTTGGCACTTTCATTGACTTTCTCTTGGATATTTCCTTGTCATTCCTTGGGTCTCCTGATGCCCTGCCTCAGAGACCCCTGCCTAAAGCAGACCTCACCATTCCCATTAGTCTCTGCATCCCAGTACTTTCTTTATCAATAATTATTACAGGTAACATTTAAAGTGTGCATTTGTGTGCTTGTGTGTAATCTGTCTCCTCTCATTGGTAAGTAAACTTCATGAGGAGCGGCTGGTTGTCTTGTTCACTGCTGAATTGCCAGCATTTAAATCATGGATGGAATCAAGTATGTTCTCAATAAATTTTGGTAGTGGTGGTAATCAGTTAATAGTAGGATTCATCCAGGCCCTGTAAAAACTTTGCATATATAAAATAAAACAGTTACTTACAACCCTCCTACGCACACTTGTGCGTCCACCCCCAGACTCCCCAGAAGTGTCCATTTCTTGATTTTTTCTTTCCTTTTCATTCACTTTCTGAATTTAGCCCACACAGAAACTGCTCTTCCCAACAGGCAGGATGATAACATATTCAACCCAGTTTATCGCTGCCTGCTAACGTCATGTTAGCCCCAGAGGCCCCCATGCAGTCTTTCGGGAAGAGCAGCTATCTCCTGGATGAATGGCAGGAAGCCCACCTCTGGGGCCGGGGAGTGATGGAGAAGGAGGGGCGGAAAAGGAAACAGGCCCCCACTCAAGCCACTGAAAGAATGATGGGTGCATCTCCCAGATAGCGACATCTGCTTGGCTGAGAGTTTGGCACGGTCAGTCCCTGTCTTCGGCAGGAGTTGCAGATCTGAGCATTTGGGAACAGATCGCACGAGCAATTACGGAGGGAACAGGCTGCGGGGACAGAGTGGATTTCCGAGGCAGTGGGCCTGCCTAGACACGCAGCTCCCACACCGTGTTCAGACGTGCACGTGGAGCAGCCCAGCTGTGATGAAACTGGAACGTTCAGAGCCCTGCGGAATCAGAGAGGTTCTCCATGGGCCTGTCATCACGTGGCAATTTGATTTCATGTTTATTTGTCAGATTTGGGGTTTGCTCTGATTTTAGTTGTGCTAAAATAAATATTACTACAACCCTTTGCGAGTACCTAAAAAATTGTAATGTTTGTAGAATGTATATATTTATTCACAAACAGCATGTATAGGTTTATGTATTGCCTCTTCTAATCAAGCTATCATGATACCCTAACAACAGCTAATGTTTCTAGAGGCTGTGGCTGACTCCAGGCAAAGGGATTTATGGGGCAGGATTGCCAGATCTAGCAAACAAAAATACAGGACACCAATTAAGTACAAGTAATATGTCCTAAATACGTGCTCCATGGGGCATGCTTACGCTCAACAATTTTTCCTTTTTTATCTGAAATTCATACTTAACTTGGAATCTACTTCATCTGGCAACCTTATTTATGGGTGTATTAGTTTCCCACGGCTGCCATAACAAACTATCACACACTGGGTGGCTTCACAATGCAACCACCCGGAATAAAAGTATGCTCTCCCAGTTCTGAAGGCTACCAGTCTACAACCAAGGTGTTGACAGGGCCATGACCTCTGAGACTCTGGGTGCAATCCTTCCTTATCTCCTCCAGCTTCGTGGAAGCCAGCAAGCCGTGACATTTCTTACTTTGCAGCTGCATCACTTTGCTGTCTGATGTCACATGATGTTTTCCCTGTGAGCCTCTGTCTCTGTTTCTCTTCTCCTCTTTTTTTAAGGACACCAGTCACATTGGATGAAGGACCCACCCTACACTAGTATGATCTCATCTTGACTCATTATAGCTGCAACAACTCTATTTTCAAAGAAGGTCACATTCTGAGATACTAGGGATTAGGACTTGGACATAACTTTTCAAGAGGACACAATTCATCCCATCACGTGTTGGCCGTCTCATTTGAATGTGTAGAGTAACTTGATCCTGGTTCACTACGAGAAAACTGAATTCCAGACATAGTTGTTAACCTGCCTGAGGTTGCTCAGCTACAAGAGAGGCCGTTGTGAGACTGGAACCCAGGCAGCACAGTCAAAGAGTCTGTGCTGGTGATGCTCTCTCAGCATAGCCCCAAGATAAGTGGAAAGCACCCCGCTCATAGAATAAGAACTCAGGGCTGTGTTCTCTGCGCAGAGCCATCTCCTTGTGGCGTGCCCCTGGGCCAGTCCTCCCTTTTTGGATCAGGGTCCTGATGTCTAAAATGACAAGATTTACACAGAGCTCTGCTATCCCATAAGGGAGCCACAGGCCACACGTGGCAATCCAGCACTCGAAAGGTAGCTGGTTGAAATGTAGATGGCTTCGGTGCAGAACACACACCAGATGTTGGAGACTTAGTCCAAAGAAAAAAAAAGTTAAAAGAACTCACTAATAATCCTTTCATATTGTTTACATGTTGAAATGATAATATTTGAATATGTTGGGTTAAATAAAGTATATTGCCAAAATTAATTGCACCTGTTTCTTTTTACTTTTTAAATTTCACGTTCAATATTTTTATGTCATGTATTTTTATTTGTATTCATTTGTTTTCTTTCATACTTTTACAATGTTATATACGTGGCCTGTGTTGGCTTAGATCATTGAGCCTCAGACTTTTTTGTTGGGTTGATTAAAAAAAAATTGTTTGTTTAGCTACGGAACACTTCATTTAAGCACAGCTCAGGATATCCTCAATAAAAACTAGTTTTATTTATTTAATCGTTCTTTTACTCAAAAGATATTCACTAAGCATGTTCTAGGCACCAGGTACTGCTCTGAGAACTGAGGATTAAATGGTGAACAACACAGATGACATATCTTCCTCCCCGCCTGACCCAGACCACAAAATGCAAACTCTAGGCAAGGTACTGACCAGCTCAACCTATTATCAATACAATCTGCCCAGCAGTGTGGTGTCTGTTTCCTTATATTCTCAGGTAAATAAGATCAATTAATCCTTTTAATGGAGAGAAAATGAATA
>NW_012148397.1:338017-404428 GCF_000956105.1 Propithecus coquereli | reverse complement strand
TGTGTGATTCTTTGATTAATATCTGTTTCTTCCCTGAAACGGAAGTTGTTTAATGTGTGGTTTTTCTCACTGTTATATCCTTAACCCATGGTAGGTGCTTATTAACCATTTCTTAAATATACGGTACATAATAGCTACATAATATCTCAGCATGTTGATGTTGCAATATTCTTGGTATCGTATCACTATGGTTATACATTAATTTTCTTCATCTATGTTTCTCAAATGAGACATGGTATAATCAACACCTTTCTACATCTAGCCTTTTAAAACTTTATTTCCTTAAAATAGAAATCACCAGGTTGACGTTTATGAAAATTTTTACGGCCCTTGATGTTTTTGACTATAGGATATTCCAGAAGTGCTGGACCCATTTGTATAAACAATGTATGACTACTGAATGATGAAACTATTTGAACTATTTATTGTTATATATGCATAGCATAATTAACTTAATAACATTAAAAATTATAAGGAAGAAACTTGAAAACATCCATAAGCACACTACTCAGAGATGACCACCATTTATCATTCCTTCCAAGCTGTGTTTCGTGTGTGTGTGTGTGTGTGTGTGTGTGTGTGTGTCTAGAGACAGATCTCAGTTGTCACTGTGGAACCATAGAACTTACATGGCTTAATACCCTGCTCTCTTCCCCTATCTGCCATTACACAATATTTTTTAAGTCTTCTGAACACTTAGCTTCCATGGTTATAACTTCCTTGCATAGATGAATCATACTTTAACAATGCCCTACTGTCAGATTTAAAGATTGTGTTCAATTCTTTCCTATTGTACATATGGTAGCAATGAGCATTTTTTGTATATACCATTGATTCCTATTATTTGCAGTAGTTATTTTCTATCAAGTTGCCATGAACCCTGAATTAGTGAATACGGGACCTCTGCTCCTAGGGGAAACACAGGGTTAGGTTCCTGCAAGCCTCTGGTCACAGTATTTTCATCAACAGCTCAATATATAACCTTGTTTTATGTGTTTCTGGTTAGACACCTTATTCAATATATATTGTTGATTCATTAACATTGAACTCATGGGCAACATCACTATAATTCTTGCCTGAAGGAAGAAAGGCACATCACAGCCTTCCTGCACATAGGAGCACCAGACAGCACTTCAGCATTGTGCTTAGGGGCCATTTGAAACAGTAAACTCACCAACAAAAAGCACGAAAATACAAAAAAAAAAAAAAAAGTGGCACTAAATTGGCTGTGAAAACACTGTTTACACAAGAGCTGAAACAGGAAGGCAGAGCATTGCCTCGTGCCCCCTTGGTGAGAAAGATGCATCTCGGGTGACTCAAATTTTTGGCTGCTCTGTGTGTGTCCACAAATGACCACAAGAGCACCTTGAGTATTGATTTGGGCATTACAGATAAATTTTAGCTAATAAGCAAATTGGCAAATACAAAATCTGTGAATAAGGAGAATGCGGACTGAACACCAATGGGGCTGTCACCACTTACGTCCTTGGGATAAATATGAAGTGAAGCCTAACCTTTGCAATCCATTGAGAGGGCCAGAAAGGGAGTTATTTGATAGCAATCCAACCAGAAAGAGGTGAAGGAGGTCTGGTCTGGAGCATTTTATTAATATCTAGAAAAGCAGATGCTGGGGGACTTTCTGCCATGATTAGCTTCAAGGTCTGCATTAGGCTCCTCCTACTAGCACTGAAAGCCCGACCTGGGTTCCACTTCCAGCTGGGCCTCTTCCTATCCAAGCTACCCTGACCCAGTCCCTTCGCCACTTCTAGCCTCGTTTTTCTCATCTGTAAATGGATTAATCTTAAGACTTACCTCAAAGGGTTGGTGCAAGAAATGAGTAAATATAGGTAAAGTGTATGACAGGGTCTGTTGTAGGATTCAATAAATCACAGTGAGAGCAAAATGGAGAGTCTGGGAGGGCAGTTCTCCTGGAGGCCGAATGCATGCCAACCATTCGAAACAGCCCAAGGGGATCTATAATTAAGATTTTTATTTCAGACTCCGCAGGGCTTTCAACAACCTGAGAAAGGACAAGAATCCATAGTTACCATCTAAAAATCAAAAGTTACCAAAAGGTCCCTGTTCTGGTTCAAAGTCAATCTCATTATCAGTTGGCTTCAACTTGGAGGTCTTAGATTTTAGCTCAGATCACCAAGTGGTATATTCTCTTTTGTCCATGGCAATGTGTTACCTAAAAAAAATCAGCTAAAAACCAATATTGTGATGCAGGAAAGATCACAGGACTTTGAGTTGTACTGACCCAAGTTTGAATTCCTAGTTCTTTCTCTCACTCTTTCTGTGTCTTTTAGGCCAATCATATTATCCCTCTGAGATTCAGTTTTCCCATACGGAAAATGGGAAACATAATACACAATTTATATTTTTGTAGGTGTATGTCCAGCTATTTTTGGAGGACCAGCCTGATGGCTGACACCTTGTAGGTTCTATGTAACTGCATCTATTGTGAGATTCTCTGTGTCCTATTAAAAGTTACTCTTAATTTTGTTCTTGTAAATATTTCTGTAGCTTTCCTGTGTATCAGTTCACGTTTTCCATTTTGCTTCTTCTTTTTCGATCTTTTCCTCCTGACAGGAAAAAAAAAAAAAAAAAATGAAACTGTATCACCGGACAAAATCTTTACTTAGAATCTGAACCAGCAGCAAGAAGCAAAATATATCGCTATGTAAGAAAAGGCATTGTATTGACTCTCACTTCCTTGAAATCTATTTCAAAACTCCTGAGGGATGTGAGACTCTAATAGAACGATGTTGGAGGCACGACATGGAATTGTTAAAAAATGATGATTCTTCCGGTGCCAACCAGGAGTTTAATAAAAAGGAAAAAATATTCCCATTCCCCTTCTTCTCAAAACTAATGAACCTGTTCAACACAATTATTATACGTTTCCTCCCAAATACTTATAACTCATATCCAATTTCAAATACTCTGTGTATTGCTAATCTTAATGTTTTTCCTTAAAGAGAGTTGCCTTTTGTTAGTTAATAATTTAATAATTTCAAATTTGAGTTAGATAAATCTAAATGTCTTTCAAATCATATATTTATATATGTGTCCATACACTTACGTACATACGTGCATACACGCATGTGTGCAAAAACCCACTCTTACCCAGTGAGACATAAATTTGTCTGAGGGATATTTAACTAGTGCCCCTTGACGCTGGAGCTACTTGAGAGTAAAGTGGTGCTTTTATTATTTATGTGTGCAGCTTTTATTTTTTTCTTAAAAAGAGTTGGAGAATCGCATCAATGTCAATTTCTTGGTTGTGATATTATAGGAGACTTATGCGAGATGGTACGATGGGGAGAGCTGGCTGAAGGGTGTATGGACCTCTATAGAAATAATATGCGGTCTTACTTCTCATAGCTACATGTGGACTTAGAATTTTTCCACAATAAATAGAGTTTTAAAAAGAGAGAGGGAGGGAGGAGAAAGGAGAATGGTAGAGAAAGAGGGAGAAAAAGAGAGGGGAAGAGAGAGAGAGAGAAAGAGAGACAGAAGAAGAGACATAGAGATGTACACAAAGAGATAGAGGGACAGAGAGAGACAGAAAGAGACAGAAAGGAAGGGAGAGAGAAATAGACACAGAGAAAGGAGGGATAAGAGATACAGACTGGGAGACAGAGAGAGTAAGAGACAGAGAAAGACAGAGACAGAAGGAGACAGACAATTGAGAGACTGGGAGGAGAGGCAGAGCCCTCTCTGCTTGGTGAGTCACACGCCACTCACATCTGCCTGTGACACTGGCGTCCCACCCTTCCCCTGGCTCACACCTTCTCAACCTTCAGATTGGAGCTGAAGCATCACTTCCTCACCGCCATCCTCCTGGGTCCTTCCGTCCTTCACACCTTGCCTGTTGGACAACCTCGCCCTCCCCTCTCATCACCGCCTCCTTCACGGCACCCACCGTAATCTAAATCAGACCAGTGAATGTGGCTTGCTCTGTCCTGCAGGGAAGGAGGTTTTGGGGCAGGGCCGCACCCCTCTCTGTTCCCCTTCCCGTCCCCTGGGTCTGGCCCAGTACTTGGCACATAAGAGGAATTTAGTAAAGATTTAATAAAAATGATGATCTCTGTGTTGCTTAGGGAATTCACGCTTTGAGAAAATGTTTAGAAAACTTACCCTATCGGATGAATCATTTAAAATTTGCATTTTTGTTGACTTTCCAAGAATTTCGACAGTAGCGGCTACTGTCTTTACTTCCTTGTTGTCAGTAGGAAGTGAAATCAAACCCTCGAGCACACGGCATCACGTGGACTCTCCACACTTTGGTCCCATCCACCCAACCCCGTGGTCCCCCCGTCACACACCAATGCCATGTCCCATCATGCCTACCTCAGCATACGTGCATGAGCCTTGGTTTCCCTGCAGCTCAGCTCCCTCGGCCTGCATGTGCTTACCCCACGCCTGTCACCCTTTAGGTTTGGGTCCTCTGAGATCCCAGGGTCCTTTTACCCTCCTCTTTTAGGATTCCCTAACACCCTGGACTTCTCAGTGGTAATAATGATCGCAGGGGCAATTTCAATTCAATTTCTTCTTCTTTTGTTATTTTTTAATTCTTAGTTTTAGTTTAGACACGTGGTCTCACCATGTTGCTCAGGCTGGCCTTGAACTCCCTCCTGGGCTCAAGTGATCCTCCTGCCTCTGCCTCCGGAGTAGCTACGACTCCAGGGACTTGCGGGTGCGATTTCGCCTTCCAGGCCTGTTACCCGCAGCAGGCAGGGGTCCTGCATTGCTTGTAGGCTCTGCAGTTAGCACAGTTCTGGCCCAGAGAAACGAACATGAGAATATGTTGGTTAAAGCATCAGCCCCATCCCTGTCCGTGGTGGGATGTGTGGCTCCAGCATTCCTGGTCCATCCTGCTGGTGTGCCCCATCACCCCTCTCCCATGGTCCTGTGATCCCCTGGCCCACTGTGACCATCATCGGGCTGAACTCTGATGTTTGGGTCCTGCTGTCGTTCACGCGCCCACCTCCCCGCCTAGGCTCTAATCTATACAAGGGCCAAGAGTACGTTCTATGAATCTTTGCAACCCCAACTCCTGCAAGGGCATCAGGCATGGAGGGGGTTTTCGGTAAGTATATGCCAAGAGGACCAATCCTTGTGGATATTTTTCTAGCAGTTATGGCTATTTATATTAACACGATGTGGCATCATTGAGTTTATTTCCCAGTGAGTGTCCCAGGGACCCTGCCTGGACTTGGGTGTGAGTTCCCGGGCTTGAGTGCTGCAGGCTCCGCAGATATCACCGTGTGTCAGACCCACCGGGGAGCCCAGATTAGAGGCTTTGAGCCAAAATGCAGACAAGAGCGTGTTTCAAGAGATCCCCAAGGCATTGGTCCTGAGGCACACTCCAGGTGGAGAACACTCACCCAGGAAGGAGCTGGAATTTAGCGTGGAGTAAACAGAATGACTTAAATATTCCTTTGAGGGATTCTGCAGAAAGTCAGACACTAGAAATGATAGCGTAAATACCAGGAGTGAGCAAGTGGGTTTGGAATGGAGACACAGACATGGAGTCCGCAGGGATTTCCTAGGCTCCAGGGTGTCCTGGCAGGGGCTTGCTAGGGAGTCTGTGGTCTTAGCTACGGGTCAGTGGGTTGGAGCTGGATCAAAGGTTCGGGGAACACGATTGTTTAGTGTGGGAGGCTCCCAGTCCTCCCTCTGTCCCCCTGGACAGCTGCTCAGCTTTCCCCCTCCTTTGCCTGTTAAGGAAAGTGCTGTCTGCACCTGCCAGGGTCCCGGGTCCCGGGTCCTGGGTCCCGAGTCCTGGGTCCTGGGTCCTAGGTCCTAGGTCCAGGCTCCTGGGTCCTGAATCCTGGATCCTGTGTCTGGGGACCTGGGTCCTGGGTCCTGGGTCCTGCACCAGGCTGGTGGGAAGGTTCAGGAGGATGTGGAGCTTGGAGAGGCTCTGAGAAGGAGAGAAGCAGAGATTTCAGTTTCTTTTCAGTTAGGCTCGACTGCTGGACTGGGCTGTTTGAAAATGAGGCTTCCTGCCAACCTGGTGCCCCGCAGGACCTGGGGCAGGGGGTGTCTGTGTCTATGTCTATGTGTGTATCTGTATATGTACATCTTTGTGTCTGTGTCTATCTGTGTGTGTGGTATACACCTCTGTGTGTTTTTCTCTGTGTCTCTCATGTGTGTTAGTGTAACTGCGTATGTGTGTGTATGCCTTGATGTATCTGTGTATATGTCTGTGTGTGTCGTTGTGTGTCTGTCTGCCTGTCTGTATCTGTGTGTGTCTGTGTGTGGTGTCTGTCTGTTTCTGTGCATTTATGTCATGCCTGTTTGTGTCTGTGTGTGTCTCTGTGTGGTGTGTGTCTGTTTCTGTGCATTTATGTCATGCCTGTTTGTGTGTGTGTCTGTGTGTGTGCCTGTCTCCTTGTGTGTGTGGTATGTGCCTCTGTGTGTTTCTGAGTGTGTCTCTTCATGTGGGTGTTTGCCTAACTGTGTATGTGTGTGCAAGTGTCTTTGCACGCACATGTGTGCGTGTAAACCTAGGCAGTCAGTCCGGTGCCCGGCCACTGAGCCCCACAGTCTGACTCTGGCACTCCCAGCCTTGTGCCCTCACACCATGGCTCACGCCTTCCACGACTCAGTTGACCAACCGTTGAAACGGGGATCATGACACCCTCTGCCTCGTGGCATCACTATCCTTACAGCACACGGCCCACAGTCGTCACGGCACACAGGGAGCACTCAGCACAGATGTCGTAGGCATCAGTGAGTCCTGGCCAGTCAGCAACTCTGGCGGCAGGACACCTCCAACACCCTAATTTCTTTAGGGTAAAAAACGCCCGTTTTCCCAGGATTGAGGGGCTTCCCAGGACCCAGGACTCTCAGTGCTGGGCAAACCAGGACACGTTGGCCACCCTACCTGTCATCTTCCACCCCCATCCCCATTCCCATTCCGGATCCCAATCCGTTCAAGGTTCTGTATGTAGCACTTACGTGCGATTGGTCGTCTGAACCAAGACGTTGCCTAACAGCCGGGATCATTGTTTAACTCTTCCCGGCGGCCTTGCTCCAGGCCTCTGGGCAATCCATTGCCCAATGCCTTCTTAGAAATGGGCACGATTGTGTCTGGAGGGGAGGCTGGGGGCAGAAGAGAAGCAAGGTGTCGCGGGCCATGCAGGTGACTCAGCGGGGGTTCTGTCACAACAGGCTCACCCTTCCCTTGCACGCCCGTGCACCCATGATGTGCCCCTCCTGGGGCCGTGAGTCACACAGGACGTGGCCTCTGG
This sequence comes from Propithecus coquereli, assembly GCF_000956105.1. Classification (NCBI taxonomy): domain Eukaryota; kingdom Metazoa; phylum Chordata; class Mammalia; order Primates; family Indriidae; genus Propithecus; species Propithecus coquereli. The sequence goes on along the minus strand of NW_012148397.1, from coordinate 397,163 downwards.
GCTGCCACTCGTGGGAAGGGCTGGGGGGCCAGGCCCGGCCTCCTCCCTGAGAGCTTCCCAGCAGGAGGGGCGGCGCCTCCACTGCACTGAAGGCAGCAGCTGGGAAAGCCAGGCCAGTCCCGGACGGGGTGCAGCCTGCACCTGCTTCCCGCTGGTCGTGCCTGGAGAGGCCACGAGCTGAGTCGCTGGAATGACGAGCCTTTATCACCTCAAATGAGCTGTGAGCCAGGGCGCTGCCCCCTCTGCACAGCTTTTGGGGCAAACCTTCCAGTTTTGGTTATTTCTAGGCCAAAATTCTTCTAAGCAAAAATGTGACTGGGAAGCTTCTGGGCTCAGCTCTGTCAGGCCATAAAGAAATGATCTTTATAATGATTTTTATCACCGCTACTATTCCTGTTACTTATCTCTCCCTAACCAAGTACCCACTGTGTGCCAAGCTTTTTATACACTTTCTATCCGTCAACCCTTAGATAGCTCTGGGAGATACTTATTATGATCCACACTTAATACACAATAAAATGAAGACTTTGGGAAGTTCTAGAGCAGGGACTCTGGCAGGACTATGACTGGCAAACCCTGGACCCTTGGCCCTCTCTGCACCTACCCAAATCCTGCCTCTCAGGTCCAACCGCCCTAAACACACATTTGATAGATCCTGCATCCTGGGTTTTGTTCAGAAAAAATAAGGAGAGCTGGAGAGAAAGCTGGATTCAGAGGCAGTAGGAAGAGAAAGGAATCTAAACGTGCAAATATAACCTTTTTAAATAAATTGTTCATGAATTCACAGTCCTTTTCCCTGTTTCTGCCTCAGTTCCCCTCTGTGCTGGTTTAGGGGTCAGCTTCAGTTTGACCGTCCATTTACTTCCCAGACCCCTTTAGGCTCACAGGTTCTGTTCAGGGAGTCTGTGTGCTCCCGGATGCATTTGCCAGATCACACTCAACCATGCATCCATTTGCAATGTTGTCAACGCACGCTTGTAAATGCACTGGAGTTAACCCATGGGATTGGCCGTTATACAACACCAATCTGGTTACCCTATTTGTCTGTTTACAAAATCTGCTTTATAAAATCTGAATTTCTGACATTTCTCCCCACACCCCCACCCCGTCTCCTCTTGTAGCACAGGTCTTTTCCACTCACTGTTTCTGGGACAGTGGATGTTGTCTGGTGTCTGTGCCTTTCCCGGTGACAGAATGTCCTCACACCCTTCCTGACCTGGCAGTCTCTTCTTCATCCTTCAAACCTCAGTTCCCACCGCACCGCCTGAGAGAGCAGTCTCCGACTCCCATGGCGCTGAATGTAGGGGTTGCAGCAATTTGCAACAACCCAAACCCAGCTCTCAGCATGCACCGTCTGCTGGGGTTTTCAAGTAGGAATGCAAACTAGAGTTACCTGGGATGTTTGTTAAAAATGAAGATTCCCAGGGCCCATCCCCCAGCCTCTTAAATTCCACAAATCAGGGTTAGATTAAAAGTATCCTAATTTTAACCATCATGTATTGAAGGCCCACTGTTTGCCAGTCATTAAGTATCTTCATGGACATTATATTATTAAACACCACGATGAATAAGAGGTAAATGACATGAGGGAATGATCACTCGTATTTTTAGACAATGACGAACCCTAAAATCAGAAAAGTTGTGAGTGCGTGTTACACGCTACTCACCTGTAGAGTCTGGGGTCAAAGGCTGGGCTGTTCTGCTTCCAGCACGGAGTTCTTGGTTGTGTCTCCTGGATTCGTCTGCTGCACTGCCGCACCACACAGCCGAGGCCCACTCACCTGACACTGGTGACCTTGCTCAGCAAAGCCTGGGTTGCTCAGGAGCTGGGTGAGTGGACTACCTGGGAAGGTGTTCTCCCTAGCACACTCACCTGGGCACCCCGGTTCCACGGAGCCAGCAAGTCAAGCGTGTGCACAACTGTGTCTCATGAATAGAAGCCTGTTGTCAATCCTCACGCTTTCATCGAGAAGTTTTAGAGCAGAGGTGGAAACAGCTTCACGTGGGCACAAAAAAAAAAAAAAAAAAAAAAATCCAAGATTAACAGTAAACCTTGAAAATAGTCAAGTATCTGATTTGGGCTTTTCCATCAACAAGCCCAATAACTCGGAGGAAACTATTAACATACAAATAGACAGGTTTCCCATTAAAACAGCAGCTGCAGACGGTTCTGGAAAAGACCTCTTCACGCAGAAAGCAATTACGATGGGAAATCGAGTCCGATTCAGGCCCATTTGCAGCAAGCTCGGAAAATCAAAATGTAGCCGCTCATAATCGTGTAGGCAACCCTGTTGCAGGGGGAGGGGCGGCCAGTTCTTTGTTATGATTGCTATTTAATATTATTATGTTACTTTTGAGGAATCCAACTTTATAAACCCCACATCTTAACTGACTTGCAGCCTCTGCTCAGAGGATTACAGCGCAGCGCAGACACACACAAGAGTCACAAACCAGCAAAACAACACAAAGCATGACAGCCCGTGTGTAAATAAATAGGTTTTTGGTTAGATTTCCAGAGGTTAATAGTGTCTTTAGTGGAGATGCCACTCAAACTGAGAACTTCTAAATAAGTGGACGTCTACTCTGAGTGTCTGCACCCTCTGAAAGTGAGATGCTTCACCTCTGCCCGGGCCCTTCATTATTTGACAGAGCTGGGACGTGCAGAGCCCAAATCGCAGAGGCACAGTCGTATCTAGAGATGAGAGGAGGGGAGACCTAACAAAGGTGGAAGCTCCAGGGGAAGACAAAATCATTTCCAGAAAATAAATATTTTCTTCTCAAATGGCTGTGAAAAAAATGTCGGGAAAGAAGGTGACAGACAGGGATGCTACAAGGTGATAACCTATCACCCTAAGACCTATGAAGCTGCAGGAGGTTCCTCACGTTGCTCACGACAACATCACAGGACTGGCTAGGGAGCACTTGTGATGTTCCCTCTCAGGTCCCTGGGCAATTCTTCCATGACAACATACTGGATTCTGTGCCACGCTGTAAGCCCAGAGCTCTACACCCTCCAGTTGCCTTTCAGGAGGAAGACCAATGGCTCACATCTGCCCTAAGACACTCTGCAGGTGTTGGCCCTGCCTACTTTTCTCTAGCAGAATCCGATGCCCTGTTTCTGACCTCTCTGTGCCCAGCTAGATTGGCCTTCCTCAGTGCCACGTACATGCCACACTCCTGTGTTCGAGGCCTTTGCACATGCATTTCTCTCTGCCTGAGATGCTAAGCTCACTCTCATCCCCACATCTCCCTCTAGTGCCTGGTTACACGCACCTGTAACATCTGGTTCCTTTCCGCCAGCATCTTTGGCTATCGTTATAAACTTACTTAGGTAAATCTCTGATAAATGCCAGTCTCTCCCATTGGACTCTCAGATGCATTCAACCACGGCACTTGCCTCACCAGAACCAAGAACGATTTCCGGCGTGAGGGTGAACAAATGATTCCCAGGCACCCAGCTAAGGCCCATCACGTGGCTGAGCTAAATGAGACCTTTTTCAACGAAAGGATGAGTTAATAGGTGCCATAATTGGAACCCAAGACTTGTGACCTTTCTGTCTTATCACATTGCCTCCCTGTAACAACAGGACAGAACCACATATGGACCTTTCCATTTTTCCAGCTAATAATTCTTTTGAAATGAGAAATATTCAGATGCAAAAAATGAATGATGAGGGTTTTGTGTTGGTTATTTTGTTGTTGTTGTTGTTGCTGTTGTTTTAATTTTGCTTTCAAGTTGAAGACTAATTGGATACACGACAAATGTCAAGAACTAAAATGGAAAGTGCAATAGTGAAGACAAACTTTTCCCAACATTCCACCAAATCCTGTTTGCAAAATCGGTCACTGGTGATGTGTTTCTGGTGTCAAGGAATAGATAATGTACTTAGTTTCTATTTTGACTGTTATTCTAAATCCAGCGAAACTGTATCCTTTGTCTGTTTCTAGAAAGATAAAAACTAGACACATATTTCTCCAAGGCAGCATTGTCAACTCCAAGTACAGATGCTTGGGCTCGTGAGCGAGGGCAGGTTGGAGTTTCTGTTATTTCCATTTCATGTGAAATTTCCAGAAGGGTTATCAGCCAGTGCCTGATTCTCCTTCCTCACCATGACTGGGGTTTAAAACACACAAGATCCAAAGGGTAGGAGGTGGCCACTTTCCCCAATGATAGCATCCAGGTAGTGGGGGTTATAGGTAGTAGGTGCTCCAGGTAGTGGGAGTTCCAGATAGTGGGGGTTCTAGGTGGTAAAGGTTCTAGGTGGTGGGGGTTCCAGGTAGTAGGAATTCCAGGAAGTAGGGCTTCTAAGTAGTGGGGGTTCCAGATAGTAGGGACTCTAGGTAGTGGGGATTCCAGGTAGTGGGGGTTCCAGGTAGCGGGGGTTCCAGGTAGTGGGGGTTCCAGGGGATTTGGCCATAAGGGTCCAGTCACCCTGATCACCCCCTACTCCAGGCCATTCTCTGCAGTGAGGCCTTGCAAGAGGAGATCAATGTACACAAAACATTTAGCACAGTGGCTGGTACCTATTAAGAACTCAAGTAATAGTACTATTATTATTGTCATTAATAACAATTATCCAAATTCCCTTATATCAGTAAATAGAAAGTTTCTTTAATTCCAAAAGATTGCCTTCCTAGGACATAATCCTGGTAGACAGAGTGTTGTAACAGCAAAGTGTTCTAGAAATGTTGTTCATGGATGTCCTACATCAGAATGATCTGAAGCGTTTATTAAAAATGCAGATTACTAAAGCCAATCTCAGACCCACTGAGTCCATACCTTTGGAGTGGGAGTAGGGGAGGGAGGAACAACAGTCTGCATTTTTTAACAAGCTCTCCCAGCTAGCGTTCAGGAAGGCTCTAGAACCACTGTCGCAGAGGAAAGAAGATTCATCTCAGAATCGAAGGATGCAGGGTGTGAGTCTGACATCTGACATTTGCTAGTCAAAGTTAGTTAACCTTTCTTATGCCCAGTTTCTCATCTGTGAAAAGGAAACATTAATCTGCCTTTCTTAGCTCATGCTGCAATTATGAAGATCGGCTGAGATAATAAAAGCATTAACTGACTTCTATCTAGTGTGTACACCATTTATAAAGTGATTCTTCCCATCGTATCTCATGGAAGCTCACGATGGTTCTGTGAAGTCACTCGTTCTCCCTGTCGACAGAGATGAGAGCAAAGGTAGCCGAGGTTATGTTACTTGTGAAGGTCACACCACGACAGAGTCAGTGCACAAACCAAGGTCTTCTGCCCACAAATCTGAGATGCGTTTTTCATCCCCTTATGTGAACTAATATCAACTATGTCAACGTGCCATTGCTGTGCCTCTCTTTAGTCACAACTGCTGCCTTACCCTTGCTACCTAGCCTAGAGGAAAGGGACCAAGGGAGACATTATGTTCTAATTGCCTAGATCACAATTAGACATGCAAAGAGCAATAATTATTTGAAAATAAAAACTATGAGGTCATTAAAAATGCTTTTCTTTAGCAATGGCATTAAAGAAAGTGTTGGTCTTGGTGTGTCAAATATTTCTAATGTGTGTACCATTAAACTCATTCATCTTAAATTATGAACCTGATCAACTACTTTCACTTTTTCTGGGTCATTATTTTGTTTCTTCTACATAGGCATATGCCGGAGAAAGATATCTAGAAAATTCTTTGTACCCCCTGCATGCTCTAGGAATAAAGAAAAATGCTTCAATTGGATAGTTTTTATTTCTATTAATAAAATTGTCTGCTACTGTACTATGTGAAGTGGCTGGACAGGTTTTCACTGAGTCAGGAGGGTGCATTTGGGATGGTCTAACTTAAAATATAGGCTGTGTGGTGCATATTAAATAGACCTTTGGGTGCTTAGTGTGGGTGCACAAAGAGAAAATTGCATATCCCCCGGAGTAGCTGAACTTAGGACCAAGTGGAAGTCTTTGTGGCCCAGAAAGACAAGCCATATGTATTAGATGCCTTGACTAAGAAAATGTGGACACTTTTAGTCCCAGATGAACATGATTGTACATTCTATGTGTTCATAAAGCCTCAGGAAATTGACAGCAGGAATTCAGGGAAAGTCAAAAAGGCTCCTAGACCCTATGGTTGACTCACAATCTGAGTACACAGTTCCCCCTAATCTCCACCACAGCTCCCTCCTTTCGAGTTAAGACAATGGGCTCAATGTAGCTTCATGTAATATCTAGTTATTTTCTGGGCTGGTTCACACACAAAGATTATCAAAATCGAAGAAACCGTGTTGGCCTTCCAAGAGGTTTGAATTATGCAGATGTTGCTGGGATAGAAATTTCGAGATAAGGTATTTCCTACCACAGGAAGCTTCTGCTACTCATAGCGGGTTCACAGTTGAAAGAAAAAAAAAGCGAAAAGAAAATGCTATGAAACTCTTTTCCTGATGCAATCAAGCACACTCTTTTCCTAATGCAATCAGGTGGAAACTCCCAGGTAGCCTGGTAGGAGGAAGGAGGATTCTCCAGAGTGATTCAGCTTTTAATCTCTAGAAGGTTCATCCACTTGAAGCCATAAGAAAATGAGAATTGGGAATAGTTTAAGATTTTCCGTGCAGTAAATCACATAACAACTTTTTTGTTTATTCTGTATCCATTACCCCTGCCCACCCCACCCCTGAGGGCCAAGTGGGAAACCAAGACCATTTTGTTTTTCCCAAATGGATCAATGTCTGAAATATTGGCTTCTGTTTCTGAATAACTCACTTCTGAGCTTGTTTGCCCAACTCTATAGTTCAAATTAATTTCACCCTTCGGGGATTTGTAGGCAAGTTGACAGATTCAATGACAAAAATGGAGTTTTATTGGAAAGGGTGTTAGTTGCGAATGAAAGGGGCTCAGGGGATAATTTGGTGATAGGTGACGGAGACTTCCTTCCTAGGTCATTGGTTCAAATCTAGAACCTGCTTGGCAGTGATTGAAAATCATTACCATCTGACAACTGCCTGACAGGTGGCCAGTAACATCCAGGGCCCCTATTCCTGCAGCTCCTTCTAGGTAAAACAGCCACAGTGACAGGAGGAACATCAACGTTTAAATAAAAACACAGGAGATGAATCACCAAGTTTCTTCCTCAACAGCTTGTTACTTAATAGGTTAATTACTTTTATCAACTTAGCAGCTAATGGCCCACCAAAAGATTCCAATGCCTACCTCTTTAATGGGGTGAAATCTGATTAAAACCAGGGGCAGGGCGTTCAGGATGTAGTAAGAAATGAAAAAGTTACTGCAAATTCTTATGTTCATCAGTTGCTTATAGCTGCGCTACAACATCTATACATTTAAATTAAAAAGACCACAAATCTTGAAAGATCGACCTGGCACAAGGAAAACATGCAGGGACAAACCCCACATAGAGTGACTGCAGGAAGAAATTTGGCAGGTTTCCATCCCAAGGGCCCGAGAGAGAGTTGCAAGGCAGAGAGCCATGTAGCGCCCATCATGGAAAGATTGGCGCCATGTTAATTCCGGCATGGCCATTCTCAGTGGGAACCCAGTCCCCCATCAGATCTCCACAGGAGTCCATCCTTAATGCAAGCTGGGCAAGATAATGAGAACTTGATTCTAAGCAGGGGAATTTCCTTATATCAATGAGCTTAAGCCAAAAACTTTAAAATTATTTTAATGTCATTTTTCTTTTTAATGGGACATATAAGTACTAGGAAAATTATAGGCATTAAAAGGGTTTCTTTGGGCATTCTTTTTTTTGTTTTTCTCTCTCTCTCTCTTTTTGTAATTGCCTTTTGGGGGCGGAAGTTTTAATGCATTCTGAATGTTTCACTCTGATATGAGAAACTTGACCCAAGTATCATATTCCAAGGTAAGTTCCTCGCATTTCCCCCTAAAAAAATACTCAAGACATTCAGGAGTTTGAGCTCAACATGCATCTTTCCCCTTAGATTACAAGCTAGAGAGGTGACAAGATTTATCTATGGGTGTTAGCCAAAGAGAAGAGTGTGCTACAATCATGTAAGAGATCAATGTATTAAACCACATGACGGATTCTTTTGCAGATAACACCACAACCTGCCCATCTAAATGAGGATTGCACCCTGTAAGTACACCTGTGTGCGATAGTTTTTTGGTTTCAACATGGGTTACTGCCTTAGGTTTTGCTGCAAATGAGATCACCAACAACCTTCCAAATCGAAGTGGCTTGCAACCATGCCACGTCTGCATGTTGGCCGTGGCTCAGCCAGACTTGGCCAGGCTTCACTTCGGGTCAGCTCCAGACACCTCTCATCTTAGGACCCAGGCTGCAAGGGCAACACCTGACTGGGGCATGTTCTTCCCATCACTGTGGGCGGGAACCCAAGAAAGTTGAGCAGAATCATACACATGGGGCCTCTTCCCACCCCAGCTTGAACTGCACTTGGTCATGTCTGATCACATCCCACTGGCCAAATGGGATCCAGGACCAAGTCCAAAGTGGAAGAGTGGGCCAAAGGGAAAGGGACTATTCGTTGAATATTAATAAAATCTACTGCAGTCACATAATTTAAAACCTTCTGCTGTAGAGTGATATTCTTTTATGACTTAGCACAGGTACTAACAACTTTAGTACTAATGTTCATGGAGCACCTCCCTACTCATTACAGGAATGTGCTGAGTACAATATGTCCATTATATCATGGCATCCTCACAACCAACTTACCCCCATCTGACAGATGAGCCAATGGTAGGTAGCCCTGCGCAGTCAAGTCCTCTGCCTCGGCTCTAACATCTGCACAGAAGAGCAGGGATTGGAGCCCATGCCCTCTCACCCTGAGCCTGTGCTTGCTGCAAGACCCAGCTCTGTGCATGAGCCACCTTCACACAAAGAGGGAGGAATCGATCTTGCAAATGACTAGAGGACGTTTGGCTAATTCTGGAACCTGAGGTGGGTGATCTAGTTTAGTAATCCCAGTTGAGGTCTGAAGTGAGATGTCACCATAAATTAATGAGGCTGATTTTATGTCCTTATAAACTGTTTTAGGAGAAAATTCTGAAGCAGTATCACCACTCAGTTATCGTCCTCTGTCTGGAACTGAGGCTGGGAATATCTTTACTATTGTGGCCCATGCATTATTAACTGCGCAGAATGGAATAGGAGTATGCAATTGCAGTGTAAGAATCTTGAAGGAAAACTCATTAATATTCTATACATATTTGACAACTTTTAAGCATCTAGTATGCACTGTACTAAGCACAGGACATTAAAAACAAAAATAGAGATGGCGCCTGCCTTCAGGGAGATTCTGCAGGTCTACAGGAAAAGACAGACTTTTACTAGATCCATTAATGGATCTCTATAAACTGTGTACAGTTTTTTTTCACCTGAAAAAGAGGGACACAGTTCCAGGAGAGCACATAAGGAAAGTGAGGAAGACTTCCCCATGAAGTGGCAGAAATCTGAAAAAGGAGAGGACCTTACAGAACCAAAATGCATATGTGTGTGTTTGCAGGAGTAGTTAAAAATTTTTTAAAAATGCAGAATGGTTTTTTAAATTAACAAACTTCAGAATAATTTATTGGTCAAAGAAAAAAGTAGACTAAAACCTAGACAATTTATTATAAAACATAATAAAAAACCACTATGTATCAAATCTCATAGTTTGTGATCAAAATATTTAAGACTAACTTTTACAGGAAAAGTTAGAGTCTAATAAATTTAGTAGTAAATAATAAATGTCAAAAATGAGTTAGCTAAGAACTCAAGATGCTAATACTAGAAAATAGTAACAACATAAACCAGAAAAAAGTAGAAGAAAGAAAATAATAAATACAAGAGTAGAAATTAATGAATTTAAAGGCAAAGAACTAATAGAGAGGATTAACAAATGTAAATGCCGATTCTCTGAAAAGAATACAAAAATAGACATACCTGCCATGGCTGATTAGAGAGAGACAGAATGGAAGTAAATAATATTTGGAACAATAAAGGGGATATAACTGCAGATATATTAAAGATTTCAAAATCATGAGAGAGTAAAAGAAACATTTTGATAAAAGTAAATTTGAAAATGTAGATGAAATAAACAATTTCCTAGGGAAAGAAACAAAATTTCCAAAATTTTCTAATAAGAAAAATTTCTAATAAGAAACTGAAAATCTGAAGTTGACTTGTAATATTAAAAAATTAAATCAGCATATATGTATATATGGATATGTTATACACACATACACACACACACACACACATGCACCAAACTATCAAGCAAAATTTATAATTTAATCTCACTTATGAGCAAAAGCACAAAAAAAACAGAATAACATATCAGCAAACAAATCCATTGATGTATTACCATATAAAAAAATAATAACAGTACCAACAATAACATATCCTAGTCAAATAGAGTTTATCATAGGAAATCAAGGATAGTTTAACATTGCAGGAAAAATATCTATCAATACTATTAATTACATTAACAGATTATAGCGGAAAATTATAATCATTTTGATTGATTTAATAAAAGAAAATTAAACACCAAATCATGATTTGTTTTTTAAAAATCAATAAAGAAAAAATAAGAACAACAACAAAAAATCCCAACCAATTATTCTTACTGATTTAAGGATAGAAGAATCTCCCTAAAGTAATAATGAGTAGCTATTGAAAACCTAAAGCAAGCATTTTTTCTTGACAGTGAAATTACATTAGCATCCCATTAAAATCAGGAAAGAGATAAATTTACCTGCTATTATACTTTATGGTTGATATTTTTCTAGAAGTACTAACCAATAATATAAGACATGAAAAGAAATGAAAGACATAACACAGAGAAATGAAGATAAAAAATGTAATTTTTTGCAGATGAAAAAAATTTCAATAGAAATCTATGAGACAATAGACTACCTAATAATTACTACAATTAATGAGAGTGCAAACATGTTGCCATCTGTAACTTCAATAATGAAGAATGCTCCTTACACAGATAAGTGGCAAGCAGAATGTGTAAATTTAAGGTATTCTATTCTTAATAGCAAATAAAGTAAGATGAAATAAAATTTAGACTACCTAGGAATACTCAAAATCAAAACAAAAATATGCTAGATATATATATGAAAAGTAAGTAAAATTTTATTGAAGGATATAAAACAAGACCTAAATTAATGGAGTAATATATCCTGCTCATGGTCAGAAGACATTATATCTTTAGGATAGTAATTCTCTCAAATTATTCTGTAAGTGTAATAAAAGTTGAATAAGAATATCTAAAAAGTTAATCACAGGAGTAGATAAAAATTTTCTAAAATTTATTTGGAAAACTAAAATGCTGAAGAGGCATTTTAAATCAAGTGAAAAGGACGAAAGATTCAGTAAAACGCACTGGGATATTGGCTATCCAAATGGGGAGGGGAGTTAATTCAGATCTCTGCTTCATATGATATTTAATAACAGATTTCAGTTAGATTACATATTTTCATTTGAAATGGAAAATTTAAAGTGTATTTTTTTTAAAATAGGAGACTAACTTCTAGCCTCGGAGTGGGAAAAGATTTCTTAAATAAGACATACAAAGCAAAATTTTTAAATGTAATTTTTAAAATGTAAAACTGTAAACAAAGTGTTAATTCAAAATCCACACACTGAATTAGTATTTTATATTATATCCAAATATCTAAATAATTCTGATATATTAATAAATAAAAGACATACTACCCAATGGGGGGAGGAGATGGCCAAATGATAACATAAGGGCAATTTAAGGAAGAGGAAACACAAATATTTGACAAAAATATGCCCATGATTTTCCTCATTGACTTGCAATGCCTAATATATACCAAACATTGGGATCTGTCTCTAGATTCTCTGTTCTGTTTCTTTGGTCTACTTACTGGCGTCTGAAACCCTATCACAATGTTTTGATTCCTAAACCCGTGCTCTCCAATGGGATAGTCACTCTCATGTGTAGCTTTTTAAATGTAAATTAAAATAAACATTCAGTTTCTCAGCCACACCGGCCATATTTCAAGTGCTCGATAGCCACATGTGATTTGTGGCTACCATATGGAATAGCACAGCTATGGAATATCTCCATGACTGCAGAAAGTTCTGTTGGATAACACTTCCTAAACCTAAAAGTCTCAGTAACATTATAACAGGGGAAGCCTCCTTTCATTCTTCCTCATCTTTAAAGTTGCATTGATTCTTTAGTTTTCCAAATAAATTTCAGAATAAGTAATCAGGAGATTGTACATTAAAACATCGATGTTATACCACTCTATAGTAACAAAATGAAAGTATTATATGTATCAAAATGGACAGATCTGAATATAATGTGAATGTGTGAGAAGAGCAAGTTGCAAAATGAGTGTGTGCGTGTGTGTGTGTGTGTGTGTGTGTGTGTGTGTCTGTAGGTGTAACGCCATGACACAATTCAGGCAAATCTTTAAAACACTTTCTATGTATTGTTCATGAATCATAATAGCAGCTAATATGGATTAACCATTTACTTTTTTCCAGGTTCTGTTCCAAGCACTTTAAATGCATTCACGTTTGATTATCGCACTTAGCATTGACTGACTATCGTCTTCCCTATTTGACTCAGGCATAGAAAAGTTAAGCAACTTGCTCCAGGTTGCCCAGCAAGTTGGTGCAGGGTTGGAGCCCAGAGCCAGGCTGTCTGGCTTCCAGGTCTACATTCGTAACCACAGTGCTACCCTGGATTCAGACTGAATGACACTAGACATGCATAGGGAAGTTTCCAGAGACGGCGAAAACAGAAATGGGCTATAGGTGTTTACGTTCCATTTAATGTGTTAGAGAGAGGATGAGAGATTCGAAGGATGGGGAAATAATAATATCACTCAGATTAGGGTGGTGGGTACATGGGTACCTATCGTTTTCTGTTTGAGTAAACTATGAAATATCTTTTTACATTAACAAATTAAAAATGATGGGTATATCGATGGGTACAGTAAGGCTTCCAGGACTTGCTTTTGGTTTGCGATTTGCCGACTAGATTTCTGTGTCGGCAAGAGTTACTCCTGCGGTTGTGCAGAGTGAGATGTGAAAGTTGAAGGGTCTTTCAGGGGCAGCCGAGAGGGACACAAAGCCAGGGGACAGGAGAGCCTGCAGGGGGGACATTCTCCGCGTGGACCATCCAGTGCAGGAAAAGTGGAGCCGTGGATGTTTAAAGGAGAGTTTCAGAAATCCTGTCGTGCTTGGTGTAACCTCCTCTTCCGTTTCCCTGGGAAAGTCTTGGGAAAATCAACATCATTTTCCATTGCTTTAACAGTCAGGTTATTTCTGTTATCTTTCAGCATTTGAGAGAAGCTGAGTCGGGGGGACCACGCTGCGTATGGCGTGCTGCCTACACCGGTGGAGTCCCGCTAGGGTTCCACGTGTGGGTAAGGCTCCTCTTCCTGGCCCCGCAGGCCTTCACGTGGCCCTGGTATTCCTACCCACCTCTGCTCCGTGGAGGTCTCTTCTCACCCGCGGTTGTCTCTTATCTGATGAGTCTGGTGCCAGGCCTCCAGCGCCTGTCCCCTCACCCCACTGGTGGAGCTGTCCTGTGGCCTCCCCGCCCCGGCGTCCCAGGCAGGGAGGCGTTTTGGCGATCTCCCTGTTGCCTGCTGACGTGCGGGCGTCTTGCACAACTGCTGTCCTGGGAGCAGACAGGTGGGAGTGGCAAGGTGGGGCCCACGCGGGCAGGTCTGGGGCAGTTTAACCGTGTGAATGGCAGGCACCTGCCAAGCCTCCAGGAGAAGGGGAGCTGGGTCCCCACAGGGCCAGTAGGAGGGCGGGGAAGGGGCCGCTGGAGGGAGGTCCGTGCTCCTTCCTCTGCCTGCAGCTGCCCCAGCAAAGGACCCACCACCCCACCTGGCTGATGTGCGGCTTCTCTTCTGTGAGCCCGTCAGTGATTACGGAGCAGCAGGTTCTTAAGAAGTGGACACCCTGCAAAGGCACAGTCTAGCTCTGGATCTGCCACAGCCCTCCCGGGCACAAAGGGAGGTTTCCTGCTCCGGAGGTGTGGTTGCTCTGCGCCCGCCCGCGTGCCAGCAGCAGGCCTCGTGCTGCCGTGCAGAAGCCAGACGTGGAGCTGCTGGGCGTCCACCGGTGCCCACGTGCTTACTGACAAGCCGAGAAGCTCCAGCGGAAAATGACAAAATGTCATTTTTTAGGGTATTTTGCAAATAAATCAATCCCCGTGAGCCTCGCTGAGGAATGCCCCACTGTGAAAGCTTCCAGACTGTCACTGGGCCAGCTGAGAGGTGACGGCACCTGCCACACTTCATTCTTTCTTCGGCCTGGGCCGCCTGCACCCAGACACCCCTGTACCCACGCCCGAAGGTTTGCCCCGTATTTCAGGTTAGGCTAACGGTCAAGAACAGTCTCTGGGGTCAGAGAGAACCGAGTTTTAGGCCTGGTCTTTGCTTCAGGTCCTTGGTGGTTAAGCTTTCTGAACATTCCATTATCAGAACGGGAATCTCACCTGCTCTGAAGATTCTAAAACTGGAAATAAAAGGGTATTTCTAGGTGACTAGTCGTCCTCATTAAATCTGTCCAGGACAATGACTTTAGTTACTTGAATACTAAAGTATTGTTAGTTCTCATAGTATTCGGCGTATTGCAAAGTCAACTGTGGATTGTTAACATCGGTTTTAAATAGATTTGCTATTAAGGAAGTTGTCATGGATATGCACATATGTGCTTTTTAAAAATCCCTTCCATCTCAAAAATAAATATATAAACAAAGAAATGAGCAAATTACACACACACACACACACACACACACACTGCATAGTACTGCGGCAAAATGAACAGGACTCTAGACAGAGAGACCTGGGTCCTACTATTCTCTCGAACATATCTTGACTCTGTGACCTTGGGCAAGTTCATTAACTCTCTGAATCTGCTTTTGCTTATTTGGGGAGGCAGTCAGTATACATAGCCATTAAGGGCTTTGATTTTGGAACCACATTATCTGGGTTTTAATCCCAGATCTATTCCCTACTCATTTCGTCGTGCCTCGGTTTCCCCAGCCATACAATGGAAATGAGACTAGTACCTACCTCATGAGGATGAGGATTCAATGAGCTACTGAAAAGTCACGTACTGGAAAGGACACAGATGACTGCCCAGCACACACTTACTAAAATGACAGCAACGTAGGAATAAGAACAGAATCTGCTTTACAGGGCTGTGGTGTAGGGCAGAGGAAACTGCGCGTGTGAATCACGGAGCCCAGCGCCTGGCACCCGGTGCTGGATAAAATGGGAGCTTCTGTTGCTGTTCCCTTTCCTGCAGGGCAGGAAGTGGGGGGGCTGGACTGCGCACCAGCCAGGCTGTGCACTCCCGGTGCCTGGGATCCATCCCAGCCCTATAGCACCGCCATCTAGGGATGGGGGTAGGGAGGGAAGGGAGGTGCTAATCCCAGGAGAAAGGACCAGAGAGGGCCGGGCTCTGGCACACACAGAAGCTGCACCCGGCCAAAGCACCATTTCACTGGTCTACCTCCTGCTGCCAAATGTTGTTCTAATTGGAGCTCTTTGATCCGCGGCCAGACCTTGGGCAATGAAGGCGAGGAGTGCTGGGACGCATGCGGGGCCCTCGGGTGAGGGCCTGCCGGGTCCCAACAGCTGCGCTGGCGCAGGGCCAGGAGGGAATGTCCTAGAAGGGTGGGGCTGGGTTGGGCTGCCTGAGCCCTCACAGTCCAGGAAGGCAAAGGACATAGGACACAGGGACCAAAGGGCTCCCAGTCCGGGTGCTCAAACCCTCCGTGGTGGCCACAGGAGCTGGCGAGCAGCATTCCAGATGTTGGTGACGGTGCACTGGGATGGCTCCTTACAGCCACCTCTGCAAGCCTCACACGGCAAGGGTGAGAAAGCTAAGGCAGGAGAGAACAGAGAATTTTCTGGAAGTCCATGTCAGGGGAAGGCAGACCTTTTAATCACCTTATAGTTGGGTCTCTCAACCTTGGCACTACCGATATTTGGGGCCAAATAATTCTTTGTGGTGGGTTCTGTTCTGTGCATTATGGGGTGTAGAGCAGCACCCCTGGCCTGGACCCACGAGGTGCCAAAAACTCTTCCCCCTCCAGTTGTGACAACCAGAAGTGTGTGCAGGCCTGGCCCCATGTCACCTGGCCCCACTCAGCCCCCGTTGAGAACCACCCACGCCTTACATCATAAAGAAGAAAGGAGGGGCGAGAAGCAGATAAAGGTTGAGAATAAGAGGGAGAGAAGCCAAGAGGAGAGGTGGGGGAAGAGGAGGGGGAGGAGAAAGGATAAAGGCACCTGCCAAGTGAGTGCGCAGCCCTCGGTCTCGGCTTTCTCGAGCCAGGGCACTTCCATTCATTCATTCATTCATTCATTCATTCATTCATTTATTTATTATTCCAGGGTTTTGTGAGGGTACAAACATTATAGTTACACTTTATGTCTTTGCCTCACCTAAATGCGGGTTAAAGGCATGCCCTTCCCTCCCTTTAGTGCTTTTAGGGCACCTCCTTTTGATTGGGCCCCAAAAGGCAGAGGAGGGGGAGACACACACAGCAGCTTCTACCAGACAGGCCCAATATGGCAGTGCTCTGTACATAAGCTTTTCCCCAGGAAATAGCTGTTTCCGACCCTCTGTGCCCACACACGCGCCGTCCTCAATTCCTCCGTCTCTCCCTACCAAGGGGAGGGGGCCGACGCCCTGCCCTCCCCGGGATGGCTGTGTTTCCTAGGCCAGGCCCAGGTACCCAGAGCAGATGGTGCCAGATATGCCCAGGGTTTGCGCCTCTTTCGAGGGGTCCCCTCCACAGAAAGCAGCTGTCCCCAGGGACTGACATCCAGAACACAGAGGAGAGGGTGGCATCGGGACACCTTCAACTAAAAAGTATGTGTTGTGTATCTGGAATCCAGACTGAACCGGGATTTCTGTATTTTTATTGGCTAAATCTGACCGCCCTGGACAGGCAACTCTGAGCTGACTTTGCTACCAGGAATGGGAAGAGAATTCCCAGCATTTCATACTCATTCTCCAATCATACCTATCCCGGGAAGGTCACCAGCTTGGCAGGCTGCAGTTCGACTACCTGACAAGGGCAGAGTGAGTTTAACCTTAGCAAGAAAGGGGACAGAGGAAGTCATTCTCTTGGTTAACTCGACGCTATTAATAGAACAAGTATTATTGAGGTCCAACTGCATCCCAAGTGTCTGTCTAACTATTTACGTGCATCATTTTATTTTAAGTTGACAACCATCTAAGGAGCAGGATTTCTCTTTCCATGTCTCTCTATGCACATTGTCTCTGCACAGATGCAGAAACTGTGGCTGCCAGAGGGTGACAATCCCGCCAGAGGCACCTGGCTACAAGTTGCAGAGCTGGAGTCCAGAATGGCTGACGTAGACGTCACCATTTGCTGGCAGATTTTAGTTCCGTTCTTCTTTTCCTCAAACCTTTACAATGTCCCTGCTTCCTAAGAAAGCCCTAGACGGTGCATGCCACCCCAGTCCTGAGTCGGAATCTGAAGGCACGCACGGCAGGGTGATGAGGGAGAAAGGCCGGAGGCAGGCGGAGAGGCGGGGTTGCTGGAAGAGGGCAGGCTGGAGAGTCTGGGTTTGGAGACGCCCATCACTGACTCAGAATCCCAGCTCTGTCATTGCCTGTGTGACTTCAGGCAAGTGACATGAGATGGTCTGAGCTTTCGTTTCATTTGCTAAGTAATTGGGATAGTACTACGCACACGGTAGAGTTGTTAGAACGTGACGAGAGAGTGCGTGAGGACTAAGTCAACACTCATAAATTGGGCTATTACCTGCCTCGAAGGATTGCTGGAGAAACGCAAAAGGGATATAAAGTACAACAGGGTAGTAGGTGCTTCATAAACGGTAATTATTAGTGTTGTTACCAACACCCTTTGGAACGGGTTATTCATTTTCTGAAAGTCACTCAAAGATCCTGTTCCTACTGCCGAAGAATTGGACAAATGACTGCCTTGATAAACTAGCTTTCCACCTGGGGGACCTGGTTTGCTGATCCTACCTAGATTGAAATGACTGAAAATCAATTTGATTTGACAGCTGTGGAAAAAAGGAAACTCATGTACCCACCATCAAGCAGCAAAGCTCCTCGGTGCCGGCACAAAGCCGAACATGGAAAGGGCCCTGCCGTCCGCGATCTTGCAGCTGCTTCATGCTCAGCGCCACCTGGTCACCCATTACAGCACTAAGATTGGCCCTTGTCCCTGCTTCCCTGACACCCTGTGGTCTCCTGGGGGCCTGCACAGGACACATGAGGGCCGGGCATTGAGGCCCTGGCCTGTTTCTCGGCCTTGGGGACCCACTGCAGACCCGCAAACTCAAAAGCGCTCTCTGCTGCTGTGCAGTCCAGTTAGCGACCACTAAAAAGGCAGAGCTGGCTGGGGCCTGAGAGCTGTGGCCACGAGAAGGATGAAGGATGAAAGGAAATGCCATCACCTGCCCCTGTCACAAGACTAGACACCTCCCCCCACCAAACCCCCACACCATTCCAGGTCCCCACGTGCCTGTTGTGTGATCTGCCCGATTCCTGAAAGGACACATCCTCTGAAGCCACAAGGCATCGATCAGGCCACCTTAGGCATCCTGTAACCTCAGGAAAGGTCCCCAAGCTCCTGGAGCCTCAGTTTCCACATTTGTCCAGCAGGGAGAACAAACCAGAATCCGCACTGCCCGCCTCATGGCGTTGCTGTGAGAATCAAGCGGCACACTGAAAGCAGAAGCGATTTGCGAGCTGGGTGTGCCTTCCATTGGGAGCTTGGGAGCGTTAGCCACGCTCTGGAACTCTGTGAATGTTCCTGTAAGAGGAGGGACGTTACTCCTTGACCTCATTCTCTTGTCATTTTTCCATGGGTTCTGATTTCCTTCCATTTGCCACAAGGGAGGGTTGGGCTTCTCACTAGGTCAAGTACACAGAGGACTGTCCTCCCTGAATTTTTAGAATAAGTAACCCAGGACCCAAGTGGAGGAATCGGGTACTTAGAGGTCCTCCTTATGGATTTATTTTAAACTAGAATAATCACGAATAATTGTGAAATAAATAAACCACATGGCTGCTTCCCCTGCAGCCAGCCATGGAGTTGCCCTTGTAGGAAGCAGCGTCTTCTTGCAGCAATACCTGCCCCTGCAGAAAGGCATCTGCCTTTAGTATTTTGGGGTTTTATTCTCTCTCTCTCTCATCTTTCTATATCATGAACTTCTTTCCTAATCAGTGAGCCACATGGACCATCTACGACTGTTTCAGTGTGAGCTATTCTGGAAGATATCTTCCTATCTTTTTGAGTACAGCCCTCTTGGAATTCCTATACATTCCTTAGCCTATATTTTAAGCCAGATCATTCTAAACATGCCCCTCCAAGTTTGGTGACTATTCATCCACCCGGTTCTAGCTGCACAAAAAAGAAGCTTGTTCCGTTTATAGGAATATGTATTGTGACTCTCTGTCTCCACCCTGGAGAAAATGCTGTCCTAGACAACCCTGGACAAGTTGCTTAACTGTGTTCCAAGAAAGTGCTGGTTACTTGGATACACTGATAAGAGCTTTTGTGTAGAGAAAACTGACAATGTGCCAGGCATTGTGCTAATATCTTGTTTAATCAACAGGACCTCCTCCAGCAGTTAGGTACTATTATTATCCCATTTTATAGATGAGGAAAACGAGACTAAGAGATTAAGCAACTTGCTCAGAGCGAGGGTGCAGATCAAGGCTGTCGACACACTTTCCACGGGGCCCACGATGCCCCCACAGGTCTGTGAGCCTGGTGCTGGTGTTGTCCTCCTTCTGCAGAGGAGGGTGAGCCCAGAGAGGCCTGGCTGTGAGGAGTCGAGTGAAGGGAGATGAAAGACACTCTGGAATCTCAATGTATGGGAGGGGCCCAGGAGCTCCTACAGCCCAGCCTCTCAGCAACAGAGCACTCTGCGTGGGATTATGCATAAGATTGTTTATGTAATTGCTTCGTTCACCTGTCACAATGTCTTCCTTCATGGCGTGCCTTTCATCTTGGATCTCCAAAGCAGGTGTACAAGCTGTAATTAGTTGTAATGACTGTTGTGTTTCAGATAGTCACCTGCTATAATGTCCAGTTGACAGGTGAAGGTGCTGAGGCTTTGGGTCAAAGTGCGATAGCCTAAAAGTGGGGATCCAAGACATGAACTCACCAAGGCCCTCCCACCTTGGGGAGCAGGGCCCACCTCAAATGCCCCAGAGCCTCACAGAAAGCCTTGATGTGTCATTAAACAAGAACTTCCACAGATGACTCCTGTTGGTCTCCTCTTGCCTTCAGGCAGGGCTTGAGATTCTTACTGGATGAAGGAAAGTGTTCATGTTCCTTTATAAAGGAAAAGGGGGTTCAAGACTCGAGATGCTACGATGCGTGTCCCAACCTCAATTTGCTCATGAGTCACAAGGCATGATGAATTCTAAATCACAACCAGCTTCTACAGAGCACTGTGTATGCGTGTGTGCATGCCTGCATGTATGTGTGCACATGTATCTGTGTGTATGTGTATGTGCATGTGTACATGTTCCAGGAGAGATAGAGCAGGTGGAGGTTTGGGAAGAGAGTGAAAAGAAACTTCTTTCTACCTCTACCTCTAAAAAAGCAAGATTCTCAAAGCAACTCTGTCCCTCAGGTCAACAAGGGACACGAGTGTGACTTGTCCAAAGTCATTGTTGGTGAATGGCAGAGCCGGAATTCAGACCAAAGGGCTTCTTCTAAAACTACCCCACCGTATGAGAACGAGAAAGGATGAGCCCTGCCTGAGCAGCCATTTTGCAGGAAGTCGGGAAGCAGAAACTTGACCTTCAGGAAATGAACTCAGCAGAAAGAAACAAGGTATCTTCTTTGGCACAGACTAATGAGAATATTTTAAGACTCAGAAGATTCATCGTGGGAGTAGATCTATAGTCTCTTGACTCCTCTTTGTTTCAACTCCCAGGTATGGACTCTAGAAAAACTTATTTGTGTGCATTGGAAAACACGAATCTCATATAGTCACATTTGTAAAAAAGAAAAACAAATACACGAAAACCAGGTAACTGAAACTGATCCCAATTATCTATCAACAGAAGAATAAATAAATGGAATAGAGCACTATCTATTAGGGAAAATAAATGAACGATGTACAGGTGCATGCACCAACATGAACGAGACTTAGAAATACAACATAGAGAGGAAAAATCAAGCAACGTCACATAATATAAAATACGGAGGCATTTTTACGAGGCTGAAACACAAGCCACACACATTGACACACGCATCTAGTCAAGTGACAACCACGTGAGAAGCACAGCTTTAAAGAAAAGCAAGAGAATGATAGTCATCAGGTTTAGGACAGCAGCTACCTGATGAGGACAAGAGAAGGGCCTTGGGAAAGGAGATTCACGGATACGAGTTACTGCTTCTTAAGTTGAGACATTGTTTTATAGGCATTTTATATTCAGTTTCATGGCGTATGTATAGATTACACATATAATTGTGTATGTCTCAAAACACACATTTTCAAAGAGAAGCTTCCTCGCACAAATGGCCCTAATGCAAAGTGTTTCATTCAATGCAAACAGACAAACGTAAACTTCAAGGAAAGTGCAAGGCATGAGATTTATTTGAGGTGGGGGCTGCTCGGAGAGGCCAGGGGAAGCTTGGGAAGAAGAAGAAAAGGGAAAAAGCCTCGAAGTAGGAAAATAGTGAGAATAGATGTCTGTGGTTCTTGATTTTATGCCTCTTTCTCCGTAAGATACTCTCAGTGCTGACTATCTTTTCTTACACCCTTCATGATATTTTTTGAGAACCCAGGGACAAGGAAGAATATAGGGCAACACCGCGATGGAAGGTGTGTCCACCTTCATGCTGGCAGGTGCACAGGCTGGAGGGGGACCCGACTCAGAGTCAGAATCCCCAGGCTCTCATTTCCACTCTAAAAGTGTGGACATCTAGGAATAAGATCTAGATGAGCCCAGGCTGTATGCTGTAAACTGCTGTGCTCAGATGAAGATCTCAGTGACTTTGACTAGACCCGGGATCTAAGCTTTCCCGCTCCTGCAGACAAAGACCCTGGCTTCATTCACCGACCCTACTCATCCCGCACAAGTCCCATTCCGCCATGTTTAGGAATATCTTTTTAGTTTTAGAAACCAGCATCAAAAGAGATAGAAGGAACCACCTCCATGCCCGAAACATGATGACTAAAGTTGTATCCCAAAATATCATAATAAAAAGTGGAAAGAAAATTATCCGGATACCACAAAGATTATTGAATATCTTAAAACACACGTGGATTGTGGGCTTAATGGTATTTTGAATTTCTACGTGACTTTGGCACCCCATAAAGAACACTCTAATAATTAATAACAATAACAATAGCAGCAGATATTGCTTGTTCATGTCAAGAATGTGTCGCACACACACTGAGGGTCTCCTCATGCAGTGCCCTGTTTATTTTCTAAGTAATATTTTGAGGTCAGGACATTCCCCATTTACAGATGGGGTTTGGGAAGCATATTAGCAAGTAGCTGTTGCTGGAATTTCAACCTCAGTCTGAAGATAAAGCCACTCACATTATACCCAGGTCCTGATACATTATTTTTCAAAGCATTTAACAGCCAGGAGCATGTATGTGCCAACCACGCTGAGAATAACCCTATTTTATGAAGGGCTTCAATGTATTTAACACATTTGCCTGCCCAGAGCAATTGATGAGCACTTGGGAGCAGCCTGCCTTCAGCTCTGGCTCTAGAAAGGGAGGACCACAGAGCCAGGGGTGGCGGGAAAAAGCAAACCCATCCCAATTCTCGTTGCCAAGCCACACGGCTCCCTCCAGAAATCCAGAGCTGCTACTATTGGCACAGTGTTCAAAACCCGAGGAGGCCTTAAACGGAGTAGATCTCGTATCCGTTGCCTTCCATCAGCAAGTTCTCTGTGCTGCCTTTGGGTTTTGTTCCCGGCATAGTGCTGAGGGACATGCACGGAATGCCCCGATAGCCCAGGCTCAGGGTCAGGCAGTGATCACACCACTTTGGTTTGGGTCCACAGTGCGCAGCTCTGGAAGATTTAATGGACACCACATTGCCAAAGAAGCTGGGACCAGAAAGGGGAAGGCACTGCCAAGGTCAATCAGCTCCCTGGAGGCTGGAACGAGCAGTGGAAAAGCGATCTACCTGCTCCGCAGCTCGGGCCATCTACAACCCAGCACACAGGGTTGAGAACCTCAGGGCAGGTGTTCTCAACTGCGGAAGACTGTGCCCCCCAGGAGACACTGTTGGCTGTCACAACTCAGGCTGGGAGGGGCTACTGGCGTTTAGCAGGTAGAGGCCATAGACGCCGCTCCATACCCTACAACGCACAGGACAGCCCCAACACACACACACACACACACACACACACACACACACACACCCCACAAAGAATTATCCTGCCCCAAAGGTCAAGAGTGCCAAGGTTGGGAAACCTTGGGCTAAGTTGGTGTTAAGGAAACAGAAACAGGAGAGAGAGTTAAGTCCACCACAGGCAAGGGGCCTATTAATAGCAACTTGTCTGCATTCTAAGGACCCAGGCTCTGGGCAATGCGACCCTTAGAGATGCAGGATTGTCTGAAATGCCCAGAGACTGCAGAGAACACGATTGGCCATCCCAGATCTCTCCGACGAGAGGCGTACGGCTTTGCGGAGCTGTCAGGATGGGTAGGTGGAGGCTCGGAGGTGGAGGATGGTGTGGAGGGAAAGGGTTAGGTTTTTCCAGATGTGTGGAGTGACTAGGCACAGGGGCAGCACAGAGAGCCCTGGATTGTATCTCCAGGGAAACATTCTGCTTCCCGAGAATCACATCTCAGGGTCCAAAGCGTGCAGGGAAACTTGTCTATGAAGGGTTAAGTATGTATCTTCTCTTGCTGGCGTGACTCCCAGGCTAAATGAAGGCTGTTTCATCTCATATGGATACGAAAGACAAAGTGTGCAGATTGAAAACATCTGTACACCCAGTGAATGGGCCACATGTCCACAGTGCCATGCCGAGGTTTAGCTAGATCGGTGCCCTTTTGTTTGACTTTGGAGGAGGAGCACAAATAAATACAGTAGGTTCCGTTTAAACAAAGGGCTCTGATCAATAGAGGTTTGTATAGCTTACGACCTTCAACCATAAACAGAAATTTGAGGTAAAAAATCCACAAATCCCAGATCTATTACCAAATTATTTACCCTTTTGCACTGCTAATGTTCCAATCTGCCTTGCATATTAAATAACTGGGGAGGAAAAGGATTTGTGTGGCAGGGAAGAGGGAAGGCTGCGCGGATCTTTTAGCCGTGGTAATCAAAGCGCGTGCCATACGTTTTCTATATAAACACGGCTGGGGTGATTGTGTGAATCCGCTCGGTTAAATTTTAAATGCCAGGACTTTTCAGCCAATGTTACCAGTAGCTTTAATAATCTTTTTCTATTTTTTAAAAGGGTGTTAACCATCTGCCCCAAAACTTATTGCGTTGTGGTTTGTCATAAACGAAAGTACGTATGTTTTGTGGGGCTCTTGGAGGGGGCGCTGGGCCTCGGTCCTTGCTGAGGTTCTTGGTGGCTGTGAATCCTTGAGCAAAGCCCCTGCCCTGTGTTGTTCCAGACTCAGTTTCCCCAGGCATAAAGGTAGGCTTCCAGGGAAGGCTTACACACACGCTCTGTACCTTGGGCAAATTGTTTCATCCTTTGAAGCCTCTGTTTTCTCATCTGTGAAATGGGAGAAAACAGCACTGTTTCCCTGCTGGAGTTGTGATGAGAATTAAATAAGACGCAGCATGTGGACACACAGCCTGCGTCTGCTGTACCGGAAGCAGTACTCAACAAGCATGTTCTTGTCATCGATGTTATCATCCATGTTCCTTATCCTCAATGTCCTGAATTTCAACATATCCATGTTATTTGAGAATGAACTCTCTGAGTCAAGGGCTTGGGAGCGAAGGAATGGGGTCTGTTAGGGAGAAGAGCGTGTGGTGCCACTAGGAAGAGAGGGAGAAATGTTTTCCCATCAAGTTACTCTGAACACCCCAGCAAAGAAAGGTGATGGGAGTATTCAGACCACCCCACGTCCCCTCTCACCTACCCACAGGAGTCTTCTAGCTCCAGTGTTTGTTCATCAGAACCTATAGATCTACTCCCTGCAAGGAAACGGCTTGGGTACTCCACCCGTGACAACCCTCTATGGCATGCTGGCTCCAGCAAATACAGTCCCCACTCGACCCACTAAATTATGAGACCCTCCCAGGGCTGGGACTGTGCGCATCTCATTCCCTTCTGATCTTGAGACCTTAATCCCATGAGGGACCCAGAATATGCCCCGGTTCCTATCTGTTGGACAAATGGGCCCTCTGGACTACCCAGGAATGTCAACGCCTTCTCTAACCTGGATTGTAGACTCCGACCTGCTCCTCTTGTTCTCAGCCTCCCCTGGACTCCCCCACTCCGGCTTCCCCAGCCAATCACTGAGAACGAGCTAGGACTTACCCTATTCCCCACATTTTCCTTCCTTCCACCCTTACTAACAGGAATGACGGAGGAAACAATCTGCCCGGCAGTGTTGAGAGCTTGACATACATGGACTTGCAAATTCACATAGCTACATCATTTTGTCCACATTCGTAGAGATAGAAGGAATAAGGGTTAAGGAGATCATTCACAGGCTGCAGAGAGGCAGATGAAATGCTAAACAAGGTCTTCCTGACTCTTAACTATGATATTAGGCCAGTGGTTCTCAGACCTGAGCAGCATCAGCATCTCTTGGAGGGCTTATTAGAACACAGGATCCTGGACCCCAGTATAGAATTCCTGATTCAGTGTCTATGTCGGGTGGGGGGCTGAAAATATGCATTTTCACAAGTTGGCAGGCACTGTGGCTGCTGCTGTCCAGGAATAACTCTTTAGGAACACTAAGGGTGTCATCCAATAGAAGACAACTTAAATCAATGCCTGGGTATTATCATATTTTTCTTCTTGCATTTGTAAAGGATCAAGTTATTTTAGAATCATCTGTGTTCCACCATTCATCCCCAAGTATTTTATACACACACACACACACACACATACACACACACACATACACACACACATATACATATACATATACATATATATGTTGAATTAAAAGTGAAATTTTCATTAACCAAGTGTTGTGAATCTTCCTCTGCATCAAGGATGGGAGGGAGGTACAGGGGTGAAGGAAGTTCCTCCCAATTAACCAAGAGGTCCAATTATAGCAGAGGTTGGCTGTTTCTTTAAAAGAAATGCAGTTCCTTGAGTTGTAATTATTCCACATATTATAAAATGTGGAAAGTTATGGGGTGAGGGAAGGAGGACCAGAGGCTTGCATTCCTTAGTAATGAACTACATAAGCAGTAAAAGCCCAAGTTAGAGTGTTTTTTTCCAAACTTTTACTCAATAAATATCCTGTCTCTGAAGTATCACAAATTCCAAATTAGCAGCGTGTGGATTCATGAAATCCATTCATTTCTCCATTCATGCATCCCACAAACATTTATTGAAGCCTCTGTTCCCTGCCAGGCATCTGCTGGGTGCCTGGCCAGGGGAGGGGTGTGGGGAGTAGGCAGTTCTGGGATGTTGATGTTAAGAGAAATAAGATACAGGCCGTATCCTTGACGAGCTCTCAGGACAGCAGGGCACAGAGCATCAGGAAGCAGATGAGTGTGCCTTTGCATGTGAGTGGAGAGTTGGGGAAGTGGTTTCTAGATAAAGGAAATAGCATATGTTGATGGAATCTCTAGTGGACTTTGTTGGTGCTGCATCCAATCCCCTTTACCTGGCCCTTGCACCCATCCCCCAGGTGTTGTGCTGACTGTTAAGGGCTCAAAGTTGCCTGCTTCTTGGCCAACTGGAGCCACCTTCCCAAGAAGGTCATGCCACCTCCCCACCCAGAAAGCAGCCCATCCACTGGCTAATTAACACAGGGGCACCTTGGGATAAGGGTCTACCCCCAGCTGGACCTACTCTTTGGTGCAATTCTTATTCCAGCTAGGACTAGACTCCAGCTGAGGCCACATGCTTTCCTAGCTCCTTCCCCTGACCTGCCCTTCTCCCTTACTTCCCTACCAAGAGCACCCCCTCAATAAACCATGTGCCTCGACCCCATCTCAGGCTCTGCTTCTGGGGAGCCTGATCTTAGAAGGAGGTGCAGTGGCTCATTGTGTGGTCTCCAGGCCCGCATACCTGCATTTGTCATCCTGGCTCTGACATTTGCTAGTTGTAGGATTCTGGGTAAGTTACTCAACCATGGCTAGCACTCACTGCTCATAGGAGTCCAATGAGTATAGCAGGTGGATCCCCCAATCCCCATCTCTTCTTTCTCCACCCCTTTTAAGAAGCACCATTGTATGCATGAACATGCATGCGCGCGCGCGCACACACACACACACACACACACACACACACATACATACACCAAGAGGTAATAAGCAAGAGAAGAAATTAGAGACTTGGGGACCTGCTACCTGAATGACCTTTCCTTCAAGACTTTAAAGTTAGACTCTATGGGGTCTCTGCAACCCAATCTGGTATCTTATATCTCTCTGAAGTATACATCCTGGCCTTCAGTCAATGCCCACTTGGCTAGACTTCTAAGGCCCATCTATATCAGTTTGTATGCTTTCAGAAACAAGTAGTGGAAACAAACTAGCTTAAGCAATGGGAAAATCCATTTTTTTTTATAACACATATTGTCCAGAAGTAGGGCAGATTCCATGGCTAATTGATTCACTGTTGAAGACGTAAATGAGGACTCAGATTTTTTTCCACATTTCTGCTCTGCTGTCACCAATGTGGCATGCCTTACCCATGCAATGTGACAAGGAGGAGCACCAGATCTCTTGTTCCCAGTGGCAGGCTACAGTCCTCCCTTACCATTTTATGATCCATCTTAGGTCACATGTCCACGTGGGACCAATAACAATTAACAGGGAAATGTCATGCTCTGAGTGGTTTAAATAAATCCAGAGGCACCCCTTGCTCTGGGGATGGGATGGAGATGATACAACATGCTGGTAGCAGCTTGGGCTAGAGTGCCACATGCTGAGACTCAAATTGTGCATGGGCCACTTACTAGCTATGTGACTTTGGACATCTGACTGATTTCTTTCTGCCTAAGTTTCCTTATCTGTATGATAGAGATAATAAGATGCCCACTTCATGGAGTCGTTTCTAAGGATTCGATGAGTTCATGGATGCCAGGCAATCTAAACAGTCCTTGGTGCGTGGAAGTCGCAAATGTTAGCTATTACCATATTGTGCTGTGGCTGAGCAAACCTGGGGAGCTGTCAAGAAAGACAGAGCAGTGCATGTTAGGTGGGCAACTAGCAGTGTCCACTGTGTTATCTCCTCAGCCCAGGTCGATTTTCTGACCCCTTACCTGCATTCAACTCGGCACTCTGAGTCAAAATGGCCTGACCAGTTGGATAAGGCTTGAAAACCACTGTGTTTCTAAGACAGTTCTTGGTGTTCAAAGCACCTCCCAGGCATTCGGGAATTGCAGCTCTGAGCTGTCCGCTCAGTAATACCATCTCTCACCTGAGCTCCACCTGAAGCCCATCATTAAGTTTCTTCTGAGTTTGGGTGGAGGTGTCAGCTCCAGGAGACACTACCTCATACAGGAGGGCCGGGACCCACCTGTCTGCCCGTCTCTTGAGGCTGCACCACTGTGGGGAAGTTGCCCTGGGCAGGCCTGGTTTGGTCTCAGAATCAATGAGAAGGCAGACTGAGCTAATCACACGGTGCCACTTCAGGCCACAAAGATGGAAGCCCTCTCGCTCTGGAGCTGTAGAGGCAGGAAGGAGAGTCAGGCCACCCAGAAGGATTAGAAGCAAGAAAGGTCTGCACTGGATATGGAGATGAAAGTATTAACAGGTGGAGGAAGTACCTCCTGGTGGGGCTGTTTATAGATGTCCAGTTCAATTCACTGTCCACACCAACTCTGGAGCTGGGGAGCTGGACTGAACTTCCCACAGTCCTCCAAATGGGGCAATCTCAGAGGCGGTGTCAACTCAATAAACTACCAGCTGCATGAAGAGAATGTATTTGACCCAGAACCAAAGACTTATAGGGAAGGCAGAATTATACGTGGTTCCATATTAGATTCTGCTCAGATTAAATTGACTGGGTTTATGAAAATGATAAATAGACTAGCTTTTTTAATGTGCATTCTGCTCTGCATTCTGCTACCCAAATGACAGTCTCAAGTTGAGTGCAAGTGGAGAATTGTGTTAGGGGCTGTCTGGTTCAAGACACCCTGGCTAGAGCAATTTACTGGAAAATTTGGGGCAATTTTATAGCCACAGGAGACCCCATCAGTTCCACTAATTTTTTTTGGCCATACCTTATTTTGTCATGGTTGTGAAGATTCTGCCTTTGTGCGTTATCCACACACCAACCCACATCAGCATTCAGTTTGGTGTTTGAAGCATCCCATTTGGTATGAAATTATTTGAAGAGGATGCTATTTAGGGGCCATGTGAAAAAATATATAATCTGTCTTGTGCTTATGAAAAAAAAATTGCTATGTTCTGATTAACTGCATGTGACGCTGAGATATATCCCTGTGAAAATGACCTCCATTTGCAGCCTGATTTTGATTTGCAGGCCGTGGAATTAAATTCCACCTCATTGGTTTTATGTTTCTCCCATCGTTTGTCCATTCATTCACCAAATATTTATTGAGCACCAACTATAGCCAGACCCAATGCTGGGTGCCTGTATGGAAGAAGAGGAGGAGACTACTCAAGGATGAAGAAGCCTTGGTCTCTGCCCTGGAGGAGTTCTTGGTTTTCTTAGGGAGACAGACATGTGAACATATAATGCTAGTGCAGGGCGTGTGCAAAACCCAGGGCAGCATCTGCTACAGACCCCAAATTGATTTATTTTCTAATAGCTTGGTTACTTTGGTTATGGCAAATGCCAGGTTGAACTGTCTGCAAGTTAGTAACTGAACTATTATTTATTATTTATCTACCACTAAGATTGAAATAATCACTTGGATGTCTGTAAGACTAAATTTAGGGTGTTGAATAGAAGTGGAGAATTTGTCTGCTTGATACACTCGTGTCAGAAACAAAGCCAACAAGCAAAGGCCAGAAAGCATTTCTCTCATGCACCTGCATTTCTCCCAGCTGCTGTTACTCCTTTTGCCCCAGAACTCACAAAACACTTCCACCTCCTTAACGGAATTGCCTTGGGGCAACATCCTCTGAAGATAAGCATTCTTATCTAGGGAGAAGTTAAGTGACTCGCCTAAGGCCATCTGGCTAGTTAATGGGAGAACAGAATGTCTAAACTAGGTCTTCCCATCCCCAAAACTGTGTCCTATCTGGGTCATCATGCTACCCTAATTATTGAGCAGCCACTGTGAGTTCACCATGGGTTTTAGGGGATGGTTGGGCAGCATAGTTCCTATATCCAGATGCTGGGTCACCTGGGTCACCTGGCCATTCATTTTATGAACTCATGTAGGTGAGTGGACATTCCACTAACAAGAAAGGAATGAATGGGCTGCTATAGTAACATTCATGGTGAACTCAGTAAAGACAGAGAAAACCTTCCAGAGCCAGCTCTCCGTGGTCCACTCGATTCAGCCTTCCTGACCTCTAACATAGATGTTTTCCTTCATTCTTTTAACCCAAATGATTCTCTGGAATAATCTTCAAGATTAAAAAAACAACAACAACAAAAATAGACCTTTTTTTTTGGTTTTGACTTAAATGGAAAACTCAACTCAGCTTTTTGAAAGTCAAAGTGGCCTTTGTGTTTGGAAATTAACATTTTACAGCACCCCGGAGGGTAGTTATTACTCACTGGATACTTTTAGGAATTTAAATGTGATCGATTAATTGATGGTAAAAATTATATTATGTAAATGCAAATTCAGAATTGAGTTTGGTGTTCATAGTGGCCTGAAAACATTTTAAAAGGTCAGGTTAGGCCTGAGGAAATTAGACGTTTTAGTTCTTGCTATTAAAAAAGAAAAAAAAAAAAAGAACAAAAGAAAGAAAAAAACAAGTTTGCAACAAATTCGGTAATGAAGGTCGGAATTGTTTTTTTTTTTTTCTTTTCTTTTTGACAATGGTATCACAATCTGTTATCACCATCTAACTGTACCATAGAAACCCCAATGTGAAGGAATCCGAGGAGCTTTTGTTCAACCCTCTTTGTTAGAAATCTTTCTCTACAAGCCTTATCAAGCTTATAAAGCTCATAAACACTGGAACCCCAAACAACTTAGGAAGATAGAAAGACTAAAATTGAGAGAGAGGAAGAAAGGAAAAAAAAAAAAAACAGAATAGTGATAAAATGAAATTGAAGAGGGTAACACAAAAGAATCTGGAGCCATTAATTTTTATAGCTGATGCAGCTACTAATATTTTATGAGGTTTAGAAATATGAGCATAAAAAACACCCTAATATCTGCCCGTGTTTTCTTTTTGTTGTTGTTTTAACACAAAGATAAGCCCATCATATCTGTACCTTGAACACGGCCTTATTACAGTTAAATACTCTTCTGTTAGAAAACATTCCGTTCATTGGAATTTTTCCAAGTCAATGTCCTTTTGTTTTTGTTTAGTGTGGTTTTCCACCTTTCCCAACAGAAATTCATGGACTACTATTTAATATGCCATTTTGTTCTCTTGTTCCATTTCTTTTAAAAAAGAAAAAAACTTATCAGAGCTTATTTCCAGTTAAGTCACAGTAGGGTTTATGTTTCCTAGCTTTCAGTACTGCCTGAGATGTCTCCATTTAAATGCAGATTTTGACTTTACACTGGGGAGGTAGGCAAGAGCCTTTCCTCTGCAGAATTCACATCAAGGTGAAAACGGACAGCTGGAGATAGATGCCATGTTTCCCTAAGCAGATCTGTGTAAGTCCAGTTCGAATATTCTGAGCCATTTATCCATAATTTGCCTTGTACCCCACAGGGGAAAACATTGTGTGAGTCAGATCTATATATTTATTGAGGCCACAACACAAAACTTTAGGTCAAGGAAATCAAATGCTGAAGGGTAGCCCAGAGATGCTTTAGGTACTAATCCAGGTGCAGTGGGGGAGCTCTACCCATGACCCCTTGGAATTAATGATAAATAGGACTAAAAGGGAATATTTAAGAACTGGTCACGTCTCCTTCCCTTGTTCAGGCACCATGTTCGCTACGGAGAAATGGAATAAACAATATACACTCCAAATAAAGCGCAATCGTGTGCAGAACATAATGTACTTTGAATTACAGCCCCCACCCCACACACTTTTTTTTTTTTTAG
The DNA here is from genome assembly GCF_000956105.1 of Propithecus coquereli. Lineage (NCBI taxonomy): Eukaryota > Metazoa > Chordata > Mammalia > Primates > Indriidae > Propithecus > Propithecus coquereli. The sequence continues at coordinate 364,908 of NW_012148397.1, read as the reverse complement.
CTGAACTGTGGCAGATATCTATGAAGTTCATTTTAAAGGCAAAAAAAAAATCATTATTTTGCCCTCTCTCTCCTGCCTCATTTCATTGAAAAGCCATTAAAGGAGAGAGGACAAGGAATTAAGTGTTCATATTCACATCTAGGTAACTCACACAGGGTTTTTTTCTCAGCTGTCCATGAGCCAATCCTACTCCCAAATGACACTGACCTGGAGCTTTTTGTACCATCCAAATAGCTCAGTAAAAGAAAAGTGAATAACTTTGTTAAGAACTCTTCAAAAAGCCTGCACCATTGAGCCCATAATGATAGTTGTCCTTGCAGAATTATATATCCTGACTGGATTTACCAAAGACATGGACCCTACCTTTCCTAACACCCCAAATAGAACCTCGATCATTCCAGGGGAAAATGGTCCCTAGCCTAAACTATATAGGATATGAGTCTACAACCATGTGCATGCTGTGTGGATTTGGCGAAGACATTCAACCCCTCTGCGTCGCAGTTTGCACAACTGTAAGCCAGGAATAATAATAGTACTTACATCATGAGTTATTTAGGGAATAATTTCATTTAATGCATGGAAAGTGCTCAGAATCATGCCTGGTCCAAATAAATACTAAATACTGGAAATTCACATGCACATGCACACACATCCGCGGGTCTGTGTGTAGATACAGAATCATCTCCTGGAGATTTTAGGAGCCAGAGAGAAAGGAGAAGCTCTAGACTAGAATCAAGTATCATTTAGTTTTCTGAAACCTTGACATAGAGGGTGGGGGGCAGACTTCCATGAACTGTATGCCAGTGATAGGAAAATGATGCAGGAATGAGTCAAAAGCAACAGGACCTGTAAGAAATGGGGGAGGAAGAAGACAAAGAGAAGTGTTTGAGTGAGGGCCCCCAGGTGCCGGACTTGGATCAAAGTCTCCGGCACCTCCAGAGAAATTCAGGGCTAAAAAAAAAAAAAAAAAAAATTAAGAAATCCCTCCTACTTTGACAGTCGGACCAAGAAAGCCATCTTTTGTGCCTCATCTGGTCTAAATATTCAGTTTACAAATGGATGTTGCTCAGCATCATGTGCTATAGATGCTTTCTGTTTATTTAAGAACTCAGTTTCAAGGAATGTTTTCCAGACGCGCGGTTCACCGCAATAGACAGCTGTTGATATTCGGATCCCATGAGCATTATAATATGTTTTAAAATTGCGACACTTTTAAAACCAGATGTTCTACATAAACTGCACACAAGGGGGAAAAAGGAGGGAGAGAGAGAAAAAGAAAGAAAGGCGGAGAAGAAAAGAGGACAGGCGGATCTGTCATTTGGTATAACGCTGGAGCTCTTCAAGCTCACAGAAAATTCACAACAAATTGCAGTGAGCCCCATAAAGCTTGTTCTGGGTTTTCTTCTGCAGAAAAGATTAAAGGAAAATCGTTTCAGCAGAAAGGGAAGCTCCGTCCTCTGCAAAGACAAGCAAGGGAGCGGCTGCTAAAGGGAAGGTCAACCGCTGGCACAGCTGTGGTTCTGAGGTTCTTGGCCACGGCTGTCTTCTAGGATATGTGGAGTCTTCACCAACGACTCCACTGGTCCCCCATCCCTTCTGAGGTTCTATCTGCATTGCTCAGTTCTACAAACAGCCTCCATTTCACCACTGCGAGTTCCTTTTGAGTGGAAGGGAAGCTTGTATGGTGTGTTGTCATAAGTATCTGTATATATAATACAGTCACATGGTTAAGAGGAGGGGCCTCTGGGGTTAGACAACCTGGGTTCAAATCCAGACTCTGACACTTAGTGAACCCATGGGTGAGTTACTTTATCTAAGGCTCCATGTCTCCCTCAATAAAATGGGGATCATTGCGGTACCTTCCTAATAAGGAAGATAAAGCATTTGGCATAGGGCTTGATGCACTATAAACACTCCATGCATTTCAGATACTTTATATGTAAGACTTCTTCTCCCCCTCCCCCCCAATTCAAACTATTTAAGACTAACTTGCTTTGAGAGAAATTTGGCAACTTTACATCCTCCCCTGGAATAATTGGATAATTTGGGGTGTCCTCAAGTCAGTCTTGGAAATCACTAGTCCACCCAACTGGAAATGACCAGTTTGGGGAAAAGTGGGGCAGTAGCATGCTGTCATGGGTGGTAGTGTTCTGTTATGGGTCCGTGGCATGCTGTGGTGTCACGGTAGTGTGCTGTCATGGAAAGGCATGTCTGGTGGTAACCAAGAGATCTGGGTTTCCACCTGAGCTGCACACCTTGCAAGCTGTGTGTTCTTTTCAAATGGCCTCAGCATGTCGGGCTCTGGTTTTCCACTCAGATCCTTAGAAACACCTTTTCTTCCCAGAGGGGGCATGAAATTAAAGGCAGCCCATTAACATTAAGTGCCTTACACACAGTAGGCACTCAATCTGTGTTCTTTCTTTTATTCCATCATCTCTATGGCTCCTGAAAAATGTGTTTTTATATATTTATCACATTGCCTCTGTCCAAGTGCAGAATGTATCAAACTATATTTCTCCTTGCTCATGTACCTCCTCTGCTAAAAATCAACCAACCGACTAATCAATAAAATGAATAAATACAAACAAAAATAATAACAAAGCAAAAATATCTCAGTAAAATGAAACAAAACCTTTGATGGTTATACACTGACCTTTGTGGAAAGCCCACGACCTGGCCCCTACTTACCTCTCCATTCCCATCTCTCGTGACTCCACCCCATCCCAACCTCTGACCCAGCCACCCTGAAACGTTTTGGCCCCATACCCTCTTCACTGTTCATTTCTCAGCTTAGACTTCACTTCCAGAAAGCCTTCTCCAAGATGTGTCCCACTCCTTTGTGCTCTGTTTGTATTTAATGCTTACCCCAGCCCAGCCCAGAGTCCCCTCTATTATCCTTTCCCGTTTAATTGTCTCTCTTATTTGACTGCAAACTTTTTGAATGCAGGGGTGGTGTACTATTCACCATATTACCTCAGCATCCAACACAACAGTGCTACTGAAGAGTTGACTAAATACTTGCTGAATGCATAAATAAATGAATGCATGGATGGAGGATTGGATGGGTGGATGGATGGATAGATGGATGGATAAATTGGTGAATGAGGTGGTAGATGGATGGATGACTGGATAGATGGATATACTGGTGGGTGGGTGGGTAGGTAGATGGATGGATGGGTGACTGGATGGATAGATGGATGGATGGATGGATAAATTAGTGAACAGATTGGTAGATGGATGGATGACTGGATGGATGGATAGATTGCTGGATGAGTAGATAGATGGATAGATGGATGGATCATCTGAGACTGAGAAAGTAGGTCTCTGACCTCAGCTATATTTTTGGTAAGTTAATTGTGGGTTATGTCAGTTGCATGTGGCCCAGGGAGTCAACAGTGACAAAGAATTGCCTATGAGGTCAGACCTTTTCTTGCTGGTAACTGTGCTTTATCTTTGGTAAGTCCCATGCCCCTCTGTGTGGCCTTTTTGGCTGTGGAAGGTCTGCTCTGCCCATGCCCCCAGCCCCATCTCCCACACTGTCTTTTCCTCTGTGCCCCTGACTCACCAGCATTATCTCTGCTCCTCCCATCTGCAAGTTCTCCCTGACAACAGTCTCTCAGCTGCTTAACCCCTCCTCGTCTTTCTGGGTTGACCTTCCATGTAGCTCCTTTATGTGACTTTCCCTTGGTCTGCTCCCCTCCACCCACCATGTCTAAATTGGGTCAGGTCTGTCTGTGATTTGTGTGTGTAGCTCCTTCTCATGTTCAACAAACTTACCACAATTCTAATTACATGGGCTGGTGTAATTACTGGTCTAATGTCTGCCTCGTAGACCTCGGTAAATTTGCAGAGCAAAGTTGGTAGTATCCACTGCCGTGACACCAGGACATTGCTGGGGGCTGACAGAGAGCATGTACTTACAAAATAATATTTGTTATTAAAATTAGTATGTTGGGAGTAGGGGTCCATGAATCCCATAGTATTGCTTGGAAAATGAAGGATTGGTACTCAGTTGTCATGAACTAATATAAATGTGCCAGTTGTTTACAGTGCGTGTCCATTCTGATTAGTCAGATCTTATTGGCTAATTTATGGAGATGGCCAATATCTCAGATTTTCTATCACTTTTTCAAAGGGGTCCATTAGAGGAAACAGACGTGAAGACCCACTGCTCTGGAGTCTGGAAAGAGCCCGTGTTATGGAAGATTCTGGCAAACCTCTAGGGTGGCCCATAGTCCCAGGAACGTTGAAGGCTGTGTTTTCCATCTGTGCCTGCCCTGTATGCATTCCCCTGACACAAGCATCCTTCACAGCTGTATGTTACACATGAAGAATATTCTGGGTTACTTGAAGTCATTGACGATTCATGCCTATGGAATGAATGGGTCACCGAGAAAGACATACAGGGAACAGAGCAACATGCATAACAATTTCCCTCCTTGGAGGAAGAAACTCTCTGAAAACGTCTGGGGGAGAAACAGACCTCAGTAGTCCACATGGCAGATGTGAGCTCAGCCTTGGCCATCACTAGGGTGCCAGGAGGAGGAGGAGGGAGACCTGGTGAGCCAGGCAGCCAGCTCTTTCTAAAATGAGAGTGTGAAACCCCAGCATGACTAGACATCCTATCACACATGTCCAAAAAAATAGGTGTCAATAATAATAGAGCAGCAGGTATTGTTTACTATGTGCCAGGCACTGGGCTAAGTGCTTGCCAGGCATTCTTTATTCATTATTTACTTAAATCCTTACAACCACCCAGGGAAGGGTGGTACTGTTATTATCTCCCTTTGGGTAGGATCAAACAGAGCCTTCCCCCCTTTTAATAATGCGGGGAAATGGAAGCATGGTGAGATTAAGGGTCTCGCCAAGTGTTACGCAGCTAGTAAGTAGCAAGACATAATTTGAATCAGTTTCTGCGCAATTCCGAAGCCCGTGATCTTTCTTCTGTCTGCTATTATGTCTTGACCCATGCCAAAGGTTTTGAAACTCAGAGAAAAGGGAAAGCTTTCTGGCAACTCAGCAAAGACAATTATGAGAAAAGCTAGACTGTGCTTAGTAAATGCATATGTCTGGCTGGAGTGAACCATGGGTCTTGGGGAAAAAAGTAAAGCAGGTTAGAAAAGGCTGACTGGGTCAAGGAGAATCTTGATTATTAGAGAGGGGGTCTAGATTCTATTCTCTTGGCAACATGGAGCCCCTGACCCATTCTGAGTATTAGCATAATTCATTGAGGATTATTTGTTGGACTGGCCCTTGGGGAGAGAATGGAGGTCGGGAGACCAGCCAGAAGGCTGCTGCAGTAACTCAGTTGAGGAGTCCCAGACTCATCTTGTTATCTTATCCCACAGAAATGCCTGTAATTGCCCAAGAAATTGATGCCAACTCCTCACCAAGACACTCAAGTCCATGCGTGGTCTGATGCCATCTCCTTCTTTAGCACTCTCTAAAGTAGAGGATCCTCACCATTAACATCCTCTCCATACTGTAAGCCACTGATCTTTTAGGTGCTCAGATTGGCTATGCCCCTGTTCAACTCAAGAGATTTACACCTGCTACCCTGTCCCTGCAAGATACTACCAGAATTCTTTAGAGGACCAACCTCATCCATCTTTCCATCCTTCCAGCCTTAAAATCACTGTCTCTTCCTCCTGGGAAGTTCTCCTGACCCCCCTGAGTACTTGGATGGTCTCCTTCTATGTATCCCCACAACATCTTGACTTTGGTTTTCAATTTATTTATTATCATGATATTAGTTAATTAAATAAGTGTGCAATTACTTCATTAACACCTCTCTTTCCCTCTCTCTCTTTCTCTCCTTAATCTTTATGATATCAGAGATGGCCTCTCTCTTTTTCATTGCCATGTTCTCTCTGCTCAGCACAACATTTGCTAAATGATTAGATGAATGTGGCAAGGATTCAGGATGCCCAGCCTGAAAGCATGAAGCAGAATGAGATGGGTTTCGATCAGGATGAATAAAAAGAAGGATATTGAGGTTGGGCTTGGGGCATAGCCTTATGTTCCACAGCCAGCTGTGGCCAGCTGCCAATCTCAGCAGCAGGGAGTAGAGACTTGGTGATTAGCAATAAATCGACCCACTAAACTAGCCAACACCAAGAAAGAAAGGCAGCAAAACACACTGTATGTGGCTAGTGCAAGATGCCACTAACCACAACTGCAGTCATATCTGTGCTTTGATCCTTTGTCCGTCTTGATGGAGATAACCAGCCCTGTCAACAGCCCCATCTTTGTCTGGTAGGAACAGTCATATATATGTTAAAACTTATATAAAACAGCCAGACTGTCCCTACCCAAGTGTCCAAATGAAGAGACACTTTCAAATCCAGTAGAGAAGAACTACATTTCTTGAGTTCTTACATAATAGAAAAATATCTGTCTGTTGCCTTTATATCTGAATGATAATATGACTGGCTATAAATTTTAGGTGTCACATTTTTTTTCCCTGAGGGTGTTTTACACATTGCCCCATTGTCTTCTGGTGCTGACTTATCACTGACATAAAGTCTGAAACCAGTTTTTCTTCTTATAGGTGACTCAACTGGATTGTTAATAGATTCTTACTTTTTCTTTGCAACTTGAGAACTATGCAAAAATACGTCTCCATGTTGATTAATTTCTATCAGATTTTCCCGGGGTACATTATGCTCTCTCTTAAATGATATCTTTGAATTTTTTTTTTCTATTTTATTTGTGTTATTGGGTCCTTGTTTTAGACTGTGTTATGTTTAATCTCTTTTGATTTCTAGAGCTATTATTTTATCTCTAACCCTTTTTAAAGTTTCAAAACTGTACATTCACATATTATTTTATTTTAGGAAAACATTCTTGAAATATATCATTAAATATATCTTTTCTTTATCATTTATTTTTCATTTCTTTAGTGTGATTTAGTGTGATCAATTATATGTATACTCAACAGGATAAGTTACGGCAAATCTGCTTGTATTACATTATTCCATTGCTATCATTTTATCTTGAATCCTTTTCATTCTTGCCTTTTATTATTGTAATTTAATTTTAATCACTTGCCTCGAGTTTACCTTTGTGTCCTTAATTATTTGCCAGCAATTCTTCCTTTCATGGTTCCCAAATCATCTTCCAAAGATAGTGACTTCTGTGAGGGTTTTGATTTGCTTTTTCTCATATTTCTTGAGTTTGGCCATGTCATGGCTCATCTGTTTCTACTGTTTTTATCATTTATTCCTTGAACCCTTCTAGGTCTATTTTGAGTTCTCACTTTGGAGAGGTCATTCTTGGCTTCATCTCCTGGGAAAGTCGGGTCAGTGTATGCAGTGGCTACTGCCACTTTCCCCTGTGATAACCTTCTTCCTGGATCCCGCTGCTTGAGAACCTTCTAGCATAGGATGCAGTTGTCTTGATTTACCACTTAGGGAATGAAGACTTTGTAGGATTTGGATAGAAATAATATGCCCAATGGCAGAGTCAGGCCTGAAGTTGGTCATCATACGTACTAGAATCTTCCTAAAAGGATACCCTGTGGCATTAATATCAGCTGAAAGCTGCTAGAAATGCAGAATCTCAGGCCCCACCCCAGACCCACAGTTTTTTCAGAAGATCTCCCGGTGATTTATGTGCACACTAAAGTCTGCAACGCTCTCTCCTAGGAGACCACCGTAACGCAGCTATTGCTTTAGAATTCATCCACGCCTCTCCTAATGTCTTGAAATGCTGGGTTTTACCTACACTCTGTGAGGAATGTCTTAGGAAGATAGCTCTCAGCTTGAGAGACAAGGCCCATGACTGTATTTGAAGCTCCAGAGTTTGTTGATATTTTCCCAAAGCGAGAACTCTTGTCAGCTATTTACTGCCTATTTGAAGGGGAGAATGGCTGCCTGAGTGAACACACTGATCAATAATTCAAATTAAGAAATCCCATCTTTAACGCTCACACCGCACCAAAACGATGGCAAGGCCCAAGCTGTAAGTATTACAAAGTTTAGCTATTAGAGATTCCACTCTGATTCCTATAGCCAGGAAGAGAGAAAGATGAGAAAAAACCACTCCACTTCTCTTAAGAGATTGTGCTTCCTCGAGACATGACCAATGGTTTGTCTTATCCCAGCAGAAATCTTTCATTGTGAGCTGTATCATATTTTTAAAGAGTCTGTAGTGGGTTTCCTTTAATGAAGATGGAGACATGGGCTTGAGAGTAGAATATGAAGCTCACAAATACAACATCATTTCCTGAAGATCCAAATACATCTCACATCCTAAATGTGATTTTGAGGCGCTTGGGTCTCTCGGGCTGTGATTTGTTTTCCGAGAGGACAGTTCAAGAGAACATGGTTTTGCAGGGCACCATGAGAAATGTGAGTTACATGGAAGAAAGAGCTTCCTCGTAGCACGGGGCAGAAATCAATGAGAGAATTGTTTACAAGTGTCTCCGCTTTGGGACTGTCTTTATGCACATAACGGATGGCCACACGCTGCAGAAGGATGTTCTTGCTGGAGGCTAAAGGATGCAGTTGATGACCTTCAGAGGCATTTGGCGATTTTTCTGTGTTGTAGCTATATGACAAAACCACAATATTTTATAAATTATAAAAAAAAAAAGCATGAATCCATGGCTCAATGTTTGCAGCACAAAATTTAGTGTTGTGGATTCCGGTGACTTCCATGGCCTTTTCTCCGGAAATGGAGAAATTATCCGTGAAAGTAGAGTGCCCTGTAGCACCTTAAAGCTCACTGCTTCCCAACCAGCCATCAGATTTCTCTTTCTTGATTTATCCTAGATGAGGAAGCCAATGACACCATTTTCCCATCTTTATATCATCTCACTTTTAAAAATGTAGGCATAACTTGGATCAAAACATTTAATCCTTTTAACAGACTTGGAGGTAGAGACTATTATTATCCCATTTTACAGATGAGAGAAATAAGGCTCACAGATACTATGTCACTTCCCCCAGATAACTTGCCTCAACTTCTCAGGGTCAGAATTTGAACCCTAGCAATTTAACTCCAGGTTCAGTACCCTTAGCCACTAATTGCATGAAGCTACTTCTCAGCTGACTATATTGAGTGCCAGGCACTGTCTTAAATTTTTATACTGTTAAGAATGAATACACAGGTGCGAAGGAGGTCCAGGAGGAGCTGGGGTAATCTTGGCAGTAGCCCTTGAAGAAAGGTAGTGGCCCAGATAGGCAGTAGCACCATTACCCAGCGCCCTCTGTCGTAGTGGTAAGTAGATACTGCACATGTTCCAGCCTTATGTATGTTGTCTACACCATAAGGAATGCTTTTGTCTGCAAGTAACAGAACATGTGATTCCAGAGGTATAAACAAATGAAGATTTAGTGTTCTCCTGCTGCATAAAATCCAGTAGTAGGTAATTTCTGGCATTAGTCTAACAGATCTCAACCAGAGATGTTTCCCCCACCCTCAGGGAACATTTTGCAATGTCTGGATACATTTTTGGTTGCACAGCTGGGAGACACAAATTTGATTGTCACTAAACGTTACTGGCATCTAGTGGGCAAAGGTCAGGGATGCTATTGAACATTCCACAATGAACAGGACAGCTCTCCAGGACTAAGAACCACCTGACCCCAAATGTCAATCGTGCTGAGGTTGAGAGACTCGGACTTAGTAGCGAAGCCTGTCAGGGCACATTGCTTTGCTTTTCTCTTGGCCATTGTCTCATCACCTCAAACAGGCTGCTGAATCACATCCTCATTCAAGACAAGAAGATGGCAGATGGGAGAAAAGCTGCCTATCATAGCTATGCCTTTTCCATTTTCAAGGAAAAGGAATGCCTTCCCAGAACCCTGCGAAGACTGCTATTTCCAAATGACTTCCATGTGACTGGCTAGACTCCCATAAATGATCTGGGATGGACGATGTCTTGCATGGGACTGGGTACACTGCTACCCCAAACAAACTCAGAGTCTGTTAACAAGGAGGAAGAGGACAGGGCAGTGCACAACTAGTGTTTGTGGCCAATGTTTGGAACTGATATTCTTCCCACATGCAGGTGGTTCTTTTTCCCATCAGTCCTGCAGCAGCCATAAAAAGTGCAGCGACTGCACCCTCTTTAATGGCGTGAAACTAAGCAGTCTCCTAGGTCTGCCAGCACCTCTATTTAAAGGGATAGCCCCATCTCTCCTCAGAGCAAATGTTTTGAAAGCCTCTTTTCCCATTGATAAATCATCTGAGCTGAGACAGATTGAATTATTTATCTGGACTCTGAAAATCAGTATGGGCTATTCTCGATGCGGCTGTGGTCCAATTTTAGAAAATGTATTTGTGGAGCAATAAATAACAATATTACTCCCAGCCTCCTTTGTATTGGTGTTTTATTCATTCACTCAATGACTATGTAGTGGTCTCTGATGATAAGTTCTAGGCTTGAGAATAAAATTACAGACATGGTAAAACTTCTAGAGTATACGCTCTCAGAGGCCAGGAATCATATCATCCTTGGCTACCATGATATCCCTAGAGCCTAGCACAGCTCACAGTTATATCAGAATATATTTATTAAATGAATGCATGCATGCAGTGCAACCTTCATAAAGATTATATTCTAGTTGGGGATGGTGGTGCCTATAATGAGGTACTTCACAGGAGAAGTGTCAGATGCTCTAGGATGGTCCCCGGACCCAACTGTGAGAGCACGAGGGAAGATTTCCAGAAGGAAAGTATATCTGAGCTGGAATCTCAAACCCAGAGAGGAATAAACATCAGTAGGTCTATGTTGCACCCCCTACTCAGCCACCCACCCCAGAGTAACTCCTCTCTTATCTGTATTATGTTTTGGGAACGTATGTATTATTTTATTTACAAAGCTAAACAATTCAATCTAAGGTTTTAAAATTTCCTCCAAGTTCCAACAATCTGTGGGCCTATGATTTAAGTTCAATGTTTCTGGCTTACATAAACATCAAGATATACTTTCTTCCTGAGGTCTCACCACGTACCCGAGACAGAGGAGAAGAGAAAAGAAACATCCCATTGTCAGACTGCCCTCAGAGCATTTTGCAGAAGCCGCCTCTGTGGGTAGATCGGGAGAGCTTCTGGCTGCCAGCGAATGTGTTTCCATTTCTTCCACTTCTCCCTCACCCCCTTCACCCTTCTCAGTCTCCAAATTCTGGCAGGACATTGTGCAAGAAGCTGCAACCTTCTTGGACAACTGAAGGTGGGAGAAAGCCTAGACTTCTTCCATGAGGCTCCCTCTTGGGGATACTTTTATGATGTCCTTGACTGGGGCAGCTTCCCTGATGCTTCTGTAGAGGAGAAAGACTTAATTCTCTCCAGATTAAGATGCAACTCGCTCATGGGAGAAAGACTCATTGCCAAAGATGGATTCACCAAATGGATGGCTCATGACTCAGATCCAGCCTGGTCACTTCACAAAGTTCTTTGTTGACCACTGGGCCAGGAGAAGAACTGCTGTCTCTCCCCATGCCTGTCTATAGTTGTTATACTTGTATCATGCACTGATGAGACCATGGAGTGCTTAGGTTTACCATGTCCATCTCTCACTGTTATTCTGTGAGCTCCTTTGTTCATGGGTTCCTTCGACAAATATTTATTGAGCACCTACGATGACTTTGGTGTTCACGATGGTAAACGAGACAAACAGCAGCCCCTGGTCCGATGAATATCATGTGTGGGCAGGAAGGACAGTCAATGAAATCCTCTATTGCACTAAAGGGCGACGAGGAGCAGAGGAGTGCACTTGGATGACGATGTGCTCTGGGGGCACTTCGCAAGAGCGCCAGCATAGGCAGCAAGTCAGGGTGTGCTGCACAAGAAATAACGTGTAAGCTGAGGACAAAAAAATAATGACAAGGCTGTCTCATTTGTCTTGTGTCTCTAGAGCCTAGTAGGATGCCTGGAACAAAATCATGTTTTAACGGGACTCAATGAATGACTCCACTGTGGAGGCAGCTTCTGACCCTGCCCCAGGAGGAGGCTGAGACCCTCACCATCCTTCTCTCTTCTCCCTCACCAGCCTCCCTCCCAACTGGCCTCCTCCCCCACTCTCTTATGCTGCTCCCCACCCTCTGCAGTGACAATATTCTTAAATCACAAAATGGGTCATGTAACCCCTGAACAAATCTTCCCGCCTTTCTGTGTCTCACCAGGTAGAGCCCAACCTCCTGCCCTCCCCTGTTGCCCCCTCTATTTCCATAACATAGACTTTTTCATGGAGTCCTGAATTCGTCATACTCCTTTTCTTTCTTTCTTTTTAATTTCAAAATATTAAGGAGGTACAAATGTTTTTGTTACATGGATCTCTTTTATAATGCTTAAGTCGGGGCCTTTAGTGTGCCCATCATCTGAGCAGTGTTCATCGGACCCAAAAGGTAGGGTTTCCCCCTCCCCACCTCCCTTCTTGATTTCCTATGACCTTTACATCTCTTTGTGCCCATGTGTGTCCATCGATCAGCTCCCTGTTATTGGAGAGTACATGTGGTGTTTAATTTTCCATTCCTGAGATACTTCACTTAGGAAAGTGGTCTCCAATTCCATCCAAGTTGCAGCAAAAGATGTTATTTCATTCCTTTTTATGGCTGAGTAGTACTCCATGGTGTGTGTGTGTGTGTGTGTGTGTGTGTGTGTGTGTGCACGTGCATGCATCACGTTTTCTTTATCCATTCATGAATTGAAGGGCACTTAGGTTGATTCCACATCTTTGTGACTGTGAATTATGGTGCGATAAACATTCGAGTGCACAGGTGTCTTTTTGATAAAATGACTTCTTTTCCTTTGGGTAGACACCCAGTAGTGGGATTTCTGGGTTGAATGGTAAGTCTACATTTATTTCTTTGAAGAGTCGCCATACTGTTTTCCATAGAAAACACTGTTGTACTAATTTGACGTCCCACAAACAGTGTATCAGTGTTCCTTTCTCTCTGCATCCATGCCAGCATCTACTGTTTTTTGACTTTTTAGTAATGGCTATTCTGACAGAGGTAAGGTGATATCTCATTGTGATTTTAATTTGCATTTCCCTGCTGATTAATGATATTGAGCATTTCTTCATATAATTCTTTCTATGGCAACTTTGAACACATTGTTCTCTTTGCCCAAAGCCCTTTTCCTCACCTGGTGAATGGCCTTGCATCCTCACAGAGCTCACATGTAGAACTCCACTCGGTTTCTTCTTTCCCAGCTCACCTAGTCTCAGGTAGGCTACCTGACAATTGTTGCATGCCTGCAAATGAGCCTTGCATCCCCCCTAGACTGAGGGAGGCTTCCTCAAGAATGGAGACATTATTCTATTATATTAATCTTTGTTTCCCCAGCACTCTGTCCAAAAGACAGTAGGGACCCAGTGAATATGTCTAAAAGGAATAGGCCATTTTTCACTGCCTTCCAGGAATATTCACTACAAGACACAAAATTAGTAGCCTTTTTGTTTTCTAAAAGTGATCGCTACTATTACAGGCAAGTCTTATTTATTAAATGCTGAAAACGTTTTTTTTATGAGAAGCATTTGGCTTTTGTTTATACTTGATATGCTGCACTTCAAAATGAATGATCAGTATAGTAGTGCCAGGGTTTCCTGCCTAGAGATCTTCCAGGACCTTTGAGGATTACCAAGACAAGCAAACATATTTCAAGAGCACCTTATAGACATTATAGACATTTTTTTTTTGTCTCAAAAAGCATCTGTAACAGAAAACTCTTGCCAAAGGCTTTATTCTCCAACACTCTGCTAGAAAATCAAAGTAGGAGCAAATTGGATTTCCCTTTTGAGTGACTCTCTTGAGAAGAGGTAAGTCCATAGAAATAAGCCAGCCAGCCCCACCCTTGCTGCTGGATAAGTTCAAAATAGCCCTGGAAAAGAGATCATCTGAGAACTCATCAATTAATTGGGATATTTTTTAGTTGGTTATCAGGAAATGATACATAGGATATATAGTACTTAGGTATCACCGTGATCACTTTACAAGGTCGATTTATCATCACCATTTGTACCTTTGGTGGAAGAGTGCTTACTGCTGAGGTGGAAGCTATAATGAACTTAAACTTTACAATAGCTACAGGAAATTAAGCAGTGTCGTTCCAGAATACACTATCCCATTCATCAAGGTAATACTAGGGTTCCATGGACAGGATGTTCTGGGGTTGGTAAATCTTTTGAAGCAGGTGGTGACTCAACAAAAATAACTTTGATAATGTATATAATTGACCGTGTATGACATGTATTTGCCTAATGTTCCCCACAAGGCGGCAAAGAAATTGTTGTTTTTATTCCTGATTTCAGATCCACTCCAGCTTTATCAACATGTTATTTACAAACAGAACTGCTGCCTGTTTCAAATGACGATGCAAAACATTTTCAAAATGTTTTCCAATGATATTGGAAAGAAAGAAATAGTTCTTATTGGCTGCTAAGGACATTTTTCCCCCTTACTTTTAGACAAGACTCTTAAAAGATTTACGAAGAAGATTGGTGAATTGGGATCAAGATAACCAGAGACGTTCTCTCACGAGTGTCGAGTCTTAGACATTTTAACTTTCCAGATTTCAGTATCAAACCCATAAAACGAAAAGATTGGAATGAAAAGTCTCAGAGTCTCATTTCTGCTCTAACTTGTGTGATTATTTTTCAAATGAGGGTAATAATAAGATATAAAGTTACAAATTGAGTAATATAACTTCCATCCTCACAACCCATTCATCCCTTGTGTAGAAGGGTGGATTTTTTTTTGCTATAAGAGAAAGAGTACAACAGATGAAGAAGGAGAAGAAATATCTAGTGTGAAAGTACCGGACTGGGGTTACAAAGCTTGAATTTCAGTCTGATGCTCCCTTATTCTTTGTATGAGCTTTAGCTGCTTCACCCATCAAAAAGGAATCAACCCATCCATCCTCCTCATCTTGGGATGGAGGGAGGTGGGACAACAGGCCCAAGGGAGTTAATGCAAAAAGGATAATCCATTGTAAACACATTAAGTAGTGTAATATCTATTAAGGTACAAGCTCCCATGACTACTTACACAGTAGGCTTTTTGTAGGCACTTGCTGAATGAAATAATAAACATATTTATTTCACCAACTGGTCATTGTTGGGCGAAGAAGGCCCTTGACTCTGGTTTTGAGATGAGTCCTCATGGGGATGGTGAGGAGAGAGGGTGAATCCACATGCACACAGTGGTTTGGGGAACTTAGTCCTTCATTCCCCCAAAACCTTAACACCCCCCAAGCTAGCCAGAATAATTGTACTTTCTGTGTAAACGCAGTGTGCTTGCTATGTAAGCATTTCTTCCTGGCCCTCCTTCTACCATTCCCACATAACCACTCTACCAGCCCTCCCTGAGTCACTCCCACAAATTCTGGAGCTGCCAATCCCTGAAGGATGGTAGTTCCCTTCCCATTATTCAGTGATGGCTCAATAAATCTTTCTGGTTTTCTTTCAAGTTCAGTAGAAACAAGGGTATACACTGCAGGCCTCCAAGGATCTGTATTGGAGAGGCTCTGTGATAGGAAACAGACTGGTTAGGAGACCCCTCATTTGCTCATAGCGTTCAAGTCAGAACACCAGGGGAATTCCCTTGACACAAGTGGCACTTGCCCGCTATGCTGGGCTGTCGGTAGCATTTATTTTGTGCCATTGTCCTGCACAGAGGAGAGGAATGGTTTTCAGTCTAACGAAGGATGGGGCATCACTCAGATACCACCAGACCAGAACTCCTACTTCATGAAATTCTCGTTCATTCCTTGTGGGAGCTTTCTCTGGACTATAATCAGGTGTGGGGAGAAATCCCTCTTCCTCGTCATGGCCAAGAGCAGAGCAAAAGAAGAGGAAGTGACTGCGGGCCATATTCAGAAGGAAGTACACACAAACACGCTGCCTTTACCCAAAATGCACAGTCCAAAGACTAACAATGTATTACACCTTCTTAGGACATTAATTTTAAATTATTCATGTTCTGCTGTTGCAGGACTAATTACATAGTCACCAGAAGGCATTTCTGTGCCTATTTCTTTGAGAACTGATCCAACCAGTATAAGAAGTGAAATCATCGTTATCACCATCAAATTCATGTGAGAATACCTACCTAATATTGAGTACTTGGTGCAAGCCAGGCTGTTCTAGGTGCTTTACTGGCATTTTCAATGATCTGAAAAATAGATATTATTAATATCACCATTTTACAGGTGAGAAAACTGAGGCTCGCTCTGAAACAAGGTTTTAGCACTACTAATATTCTGGGCTGGTTGACTCTTTGTGGAGAAGGCTGTAGTGTTCATTGTAGTGTTTAGCAGCATCCCTGGCCTCTATTTAAGACTCTGGGGGTGAGTTTCTAGTTTTGCTGTTGATACAAATTCTAACCATTTTGTATAAAAAAATTACACTTCAATAAACCTGTGAAACAAACAAAAAACCCACTAACCAGGTAGCACTCTTGGTCTTTGACAGACAGAGGGGGTTGAGTCTGAATTGTGTTGAAAAAAGTAGCAATCCTTATTGGATAATTAACCCAACAACCTTTTTTAATAAAATTTGGAGCCAAATTTTATGGTATTATAAGTAAGTCTCTCCTTACCGAGACTTACATACTTAAACACTTAAAGAGAATCTCAAACACTAGAGTGATTGTTTCCGTCAAATTCCAAGAATTCATCCAGTCCAATTCTGCTGGTGATAATGTTAATAATACATCTTTTAAAAGTTCCAAGCATGAATTATTTGCAACAGAAGTTTGATGGTAATAGCATGCATCATACATTAGTTCTCAAAGCTGAATAATGCAGGACTTGTGCAGCATAGGTCGATAGAATTTGGATTTCTCCAAATCATTTTCCTTTTCCTCTCTCGCGAGGCAGACAGTCCTTCTGCGAGGTCAGTCTCCTGCTGTGACAGCAGGCAAGCTCCCTTACCTTACTTCATGTAAAAGACACAGTGATGCCCCCTCATTTCAGGATTATACCCTCTGTGTCCAAGGCACCCCCCCAGAGCTCCAGAGAACAGTTAGTAATTAATTGATGAGAGTGGTTTTCCAGACACATTGCTAGAACATGTGCTCCAACTGCTGCATGTGCAGGAAAAGTTGAAGTGGAAAACATAACACTCTCGTTGCCTAAACAAAAGCAAATCAAACATGCATCAGGATAGGAAGGCTGAGAGGGTCCCTTTTGGAGTTCCCAAAAATGATGAGGCCTTTTCTGACCCTTAATTTTCACATCTTTTCTCCCCCTCTCTGTTCACCTCTGCATCACCTTACTCTCCACCTACACTCATAGACATTTCTCCCAAGCTCTCATCAGATTTTTCCACTGCTAAATGCCCAGTGCCTAGAAGAGTGTCCAATGCATAGTAAGCACTTGGTAAATATTTCTTGGATGACCTAAATATATATCTGAGATTGGATGAGAGCCCTGTGGGTTGATCATATGTGTGTCCCTACTTCTGCATATGCTGTTTCTGATGACTCCAGTTTCCCTGAAGAAGGACTGGATCAGTTCAATTGGGCATTGCCGTCTCCTCTGGGCAGAGCTCCATGCCAGGTCACCCCATGGGCCACTGGCTTATCCACAGCTGGGCCACCTTTGGAGGAGGGACCCACCCCTTGGCAAATCATCTGTGTCCTGATGGGTGAGACACACAGCATCAAATGGAAACTTCTGCAAAAGGAGCAACCTCGAGTCTTTGCTATATAGGCATGGTGAGCATTTAGATAGTCTGTACGCCTGTTTGGTATCCTCAGCAAATACATATGAACCACTATGCTAGTTGCTACAGATATCAATAGAATAGAATGAGTGGTTAAAAGATGACTCCTAGGCAAAAAAAAAAAAAAGGATTAAAAAGGGATACAAGGACACTCTTGGGAGCGACAGATATGTTCATTGTCTTGATTGTGGTTGTGGTTTCATGGGTGTATACAAATGTCAAAATGTATCAGAATTGTGCCCTTTAAATATATGTAGTTTATTGCACATCAATTATATCTTAATAAAGCTGTTAAAAAAATAAAGTGAAACGATGCCTTCCAAAACGGTGAGGCCATTGTTTGTCGGGATGGATGTTTTTATACCTCTACCATCCCACAGTGTTTGTTTAAATGTTGGATAAGAAAGACCTTGGTCTGAAGTAATTATAACTGGGTCAGAAGGATGTGCCAACTCAAACAGCTGCTATTTAATGGGGAACAACATGAAACTTCTTTGTAACTCAAAAGCTAATAACACAAGTGTGGGATTAGGGAGAAACAGCTAAATATAAAAAATACATAGATGAGATGGAGGGAGTTTAATTGACAGCAAACTCAACATCACACCGTGATTGCCAAAAAAGAAAAAGAAAAAAGTAAGATTTTAGGATGCATTATCTAAAAGAAGGAAAGAGATCGTTTTGTTCTCTTGAGTTCTGTACTCGGCTGGAATATTATGTTTGTTTCTGGTGGATTATGCATTAATAGGGACATTGGGTAGGATTGTTAGAGGAGATGAATCGGGGTGGTAAAAATATGTAAGATAACGTAGCACAAGGAAGAGTAGAAGGAGCTAAGAACGTCTAACCCAAAGAGTGCCCTCGATGATCTGCCAACTCCCGGAAAAAGAACACTTGGCAGATGCCAGCAATTTGGGAACCATACATCACGTGCCTTAAATCATTAAGTCTGCGGACCATTAAGTCTGTGAGGGAATGTGGGTCTGGTGTGTTCACCATATTTTCTGGCTCTGCACCTTCTGGGACCTGGTAAAACTGCACTTTAAAATCCGGCATAGCTGTGCAACTTTCTCTGGCTAACGAAATATGAGTGCAAATGGTACATATAATTTCTGGGTGGAAGCGCATTTCAATATAGAGTCTCTGTCGGCTGATGGCCGAGTGAAGACAAGACAGGCCAGAGCCTCCCCGCAGCTGAACTACAAGGAACATGAGGCATAAACGAAATTAAAACCTTGCATTAAAGCTACTAAGATTTACAAATGTCTGTTACTGCAGCAAAACAAAGCTCACCCTGATTGATGGAGATAGTAA
Source organism: Propithecus coquereli (assembly GCF_000956105.1). Lineage (NCBI taxonomy): Eukaryota > Metazoa > Chordata > Mammalia > Primates > Indriidae > Propithecus > Propithecus coquereli. The sequence continues at coordinate 345,920 of NW_012148397.1, read as the reverse complement.
TTAACATCTTCATATTTCAAATGAGGAAGTAACTTGTCTCAAACCCTACATCCAATCCGCGACAGAACCGTAATGCGAATTCTGATGCATCTCACCCCAAAAGACACGCACTTAACCATGATGCTACCCAGAGGGGTTAAATCAAACGTGTTGTCCTTAGGGCAGGAGAAGGGGCAAAACTAGAAGTTGGAAGAGCCCCAATTTTTGCTTCAACATAGGAGACCACTTTCTTACACTCACTTATCTGGCAATAGACAAGGCTTCTTGGGAGGTTTTTTATCTTTTATCTCTGGGTGTGTTGGAGCAGAAGTTTATCAAATTTTCTAGGATGTGGTGGTGAGAATTCAAGCATTAATAAAATGTCTGCATGGCGAGACTTGTTAGTTTCCTTTCAGTTCTGATATCTTGGAGACTGTACCTCTTAAGTGGTAGATATGCCCAGAGGGCATTTCATAAACAAGAGCTCGCTGCAATCAAACATTCTCCACGGGAGTGGAGGGAAAGGCAGCACCTTTGGAACATCTATGTAACTGGTAAATTAAATCAATGCTGATATCCTATACGCCCTACGCAAGTTCAGCAGAACCTAGCTGGGTCCTCAAATATTAATTGCGGGAAATGATTTGTCTGCTCTAGGCAGTGATGCACAGCCTCAGGTCAATCTTTATTCTCTAAGCTCTTCCCCAAGTGAAGTACATTTCTTCCTATTCTGTCCATGACTCCACCCCACCCCACGCCAGGTTAATAAATGCCAATGTTTTGTTGTGATCAGAGATTCCCTCTGCGTTTGAGATTCCATTTTCCTTTGGTGGAATACTCAGACCCAAGCTCCCCACTCCCCGACTGAAAGTCTCAGCTACATAAATCATAGGGCAAGGGGATTTTTATGCAAAATAAAGCACTTTCCATGCTTTTCCCCTTGCAATGATTACATGATTTTCCCCTGAAACTGAACAATATATGTTTCGTAAATAGATCCCTCTCTCTGTAAGCAAACCTTGGAAATGGATTATTTGTTTGGTTTGCGTTTTTGTCTCCCAGCGTCGCAGCCACCAGAAACCAGTTCTTACAGGCACACCACAAAACGGAGGAGTGAGAGGGGCTGCAAGTCATCAGAGAGGCTGTCCTTTACCCAAGGACTTCCTTTGAGCAGCACATTGCTTATTAGAACTTGGATCACGAGACAGTCGGAGAGACTTGAACAGAGTCAATGTCTAATCCTAGAAGGGTAGTTCTCAAATTATCAGTGAGAAAAAAAAAAAAAGTAAGTAGAAAAAAATGTGTATTTTAACATCTGAAAGTGCATAGCATTTTTAAGCAGATGTTTATTTTTAGTAACCTCATGTCACTTTTGGGAAGAAAAACAACAAGAAAGTTCAATATTTGAGAGATAATACCATTCTCTGCAAAAGGTACCAAACCATGGGAAGTCAGTAGCATTCTTTACACGGTGGTACATGTTAGATACACAGTCAGCTGGAAAAAAATAAAAAATAAAAGAGACAATGGCAATCACTTTGAAAGAAAGGATACATTTAACACCAGGGTTGCAAGTGATCTATAGCAAAACACGTCTGGAAGGTATTTATCCCTCACTTCAAGAGAACACCTGCAGCACGGAGTGTCCCCACCGCAGAGGTGGGGATGTTGACCGAGAGTCCTGGCTCTCGGACTTAGTGTGGTCAGTGGCCACATGAGAGTCAGGGCTCCATGCCCAGCTTGTCTAAAGAGACTAAGTCATTTGATTCCCAGGACAAAGGAGCCCCACCAGAGTGGATACAGCGCAGCAGGGAAATCCTGACATCACATAAAATAGAGACAACATCATTCTTCTGGAATGTGAGGGCTTTAAAGGATAGCAGAGTTGAAATGAGCCTTTGTACCTTACCTAAATCTGAACTAAGCCCATGAGTTTTCAAGTATCATTGAGAATATGGTAAATAATCGCATTGCCCTGCAGGAAGTAAAGCGTTTAATGTGCATTAGGGACATGTCCATGTCAAATGATCCTGCTGTCTCTTAGAAAGGCCAGTTAGCCTAGTGGCTTCGGATGTGGGAGCTCTGATGCCAGACCTCCTGAACTCAAGTTCCACTTCTCCTACTTGATACCTATAGGATGATTTTGCAACAAAGCACTTCTCTGAACCTCAGTTTACTCATCTGTAAAATGGTATAAGAATGGATGATTGTCAGGATTTACACAATTCTTGGCCCACAGTAAGTGATATACTCATCATCATCACACCATCTCCACCCTCATCAGTTTAAAAATAGGTTTCCTAACTATTCCAACTAGACATGCTTTGCTCCCCTAATTTGAGAATCCATGCAATATTCAAAAGTACAAAGATCGTAGACATCAGGATGAAAAGTACCCAATGTTTAAAGCCTGAGTTCATTACATCCGAATGCATCTGCATGTGCATTGACACTGACTAAGCCTGGGTTTTTACATTAACAAAATGTTAATTATACTGTGTGATTGGTTGAGAGTGAAAGCACATGGCTTCCAATGTCAACGGCGAGTCCAGTCTCTGGTGCACAGCATGGTTAACGTGGCTTTGCCTTTTCATGAAACTCACATGCAAGTCTCCACAGCTTGACGAGACTTTGAGACAATGGGGGAGGGATTCCAGGACTGACACACGCCACCTGATTGTTCCTGATAAAGGGTTTTCTTGAAATGGGGCCTACCATCAGTATTTGTGGTCTCAACCCTCCTGACTCTTAGTGCTATGCTTTGGCTACCTCTGGCCTCAGCGTTTAGGCTTCTCTCTCTTCATCTCCTAGACTCCAAGCTTTTAGGAGCAGCTAAAGAGCCTGCATCTTTTTCCCCCCTCCAGTGGACAGAATCCAATTGTATGCGTAGGAATCACGCACGGGGTGCTTGTTGAATGAATGAATAAAAAAAAGTACTGCATCCCTCTATCATTGAATATAGCAAAGTCTTATTACCTGTGTTGATTTCATCCCGTCTTTCTAGGCAGCACATATTCTCTGGTTTTACTTGGTGTCATACCCCCGGGCTGAACACAGTGCCTGGCCCATGGTAGATGCTTAATAAGTGTTTGTGTTGTGAATGAATGAAGGAGTGAATAAATGCGTAAGCCATGGAGTGGCTCCACAAATATTTAATGTTCCAGGCTAAATAAAACATTTGCCATCTGATGACTTGGGTAACTCAGGGTATATCCGTCAGCTCATTAAGTGTATGGCAAAGAATCAGTCATTAAACTTGTCTGCTTATAAAATACGATTTGAGGGCTGTAATAAACCCAGAATTATGCATGCATGAAATAAAACTTTGGTTGTAGGCTTTCTGTAACAACTCTTTTCCTCTAAGTTCATCCTGACTTGAAGGCCCTTTTCTTTAGAGTTGGTTCTTTCATTTCCTATCTCCCCACCTCACCCCTCCTAAGGGGCAAACCGGTCAATGCCAGCATACCTTTTGATAAATTCTTCCTCACAAAAAGAAAAATAATAAGAAAGCATGAACTGATGCGTGACTCATTGCATAGACACAATTCAGGCTTTATTTTATAAAGCGGAGAAAGCACCAGGGGCTCGTCAGAAATAAACATCAGGACATTACCAAGTGTTGGCAAGGATGCGAACCCTTGTACATTGCTGCTGAGAATATAAAATGCTAAAACTCCTTTGGAAATCTGTGCAGTGTTTATGAAAATGAACCTTATACCTCCACTAGAACCCAGCAATTCTATTCCTAGGAATATATACCTGCAACACATGGGTGCCCATGTCCAAAAAATACATATAAGAGATGTTTAGAAAATATTTATTTATCCTAGTCAAAAAGTGGATGGGCTCTGTCCATACAATGGGGTACTATATAGCAATTTAAAAAGAGCCAGCTACTCGTACAACAGTACTGTCCACTTCTAAGTAGCCTGGAAGAATCTCGCAGATATTTTGTTGAGTGAAGGAAACCAGATATGAAAGAGTTCGTCTATACATGAAGTTTGAAAACAGGCAAAACTCATCAATGGGTTCACCAGGAAGGAATACACTGGAGCCTTCTGGGGAGTGGGGATGTTTTTGATCTTGCCCTTAGGGGTAGATACACAGGTAAGCTGGGTCATCGAGCTGTATACTTAACACACTTTACGTCTTTACTGTAGGTATCTTCCTCATTTAAAAAAAATAATGGCAACCAACATCAGGATTCTCTCACCATACCAAGATTGCTTGACTTCTTTATTCATTGCCACTATCTTCTTCTTCTTATTTTTTTTAAATATCCCTAAACAGCTTTGGTTGTATTTCCAAGTATTGTATTAATGAAATCAGTTCAATTACTCTAACGTTTGTGATGTGGACTTGTGAGCTGAGAGGGCAGTTGTCATAGGACAGCAATGAGCTTAGACCCAGGAGCCACGTGAGCTGGGTTCACATTCCGGCTTTGCCATGTATTGGCTGTGTGACCTTGGGCATGACATCTTAACCTCTTTGAGTCTGTTATCTAGGAAGTGGAAGTAAGTATAACCTCAAAGGAGTGACATGAGAAAATGTATGTAAAAGTGGTTGGCTCAGTGCTTGGCACAGGATAAAGGTGACTAGTCACCACCATCGGTAGAATTAGAAGTGGTGCTTGTACTAGTATAAAGAGCAATTGAAAAGGCAGTAATAGATTCACTAGAATCACACTGGCCTGTCCAGACCATACCCCAGATTGCTGGGTTTGGAGCTGCAGGCATCACAGCAAGAGGGGCGTGATTGCTGCGAGCGCTAATGATACCGTGGCCATATCACGTCAGCATGGAAACCTCCAAGTCTGGCTTGGGAAAGGGGGAATGTGGCCTGCAAGACATTTGCTCCTGGATCTGGAACACCCCATACTTAAGGCAGGACGTTTATCCATGTCCCTGGTGTCACCAGACCCCAAAATAAAGACAGATGTGCCGTGCCCTGGTCTGCACCCCAGCCTGTGGTTCGCTGGGCAGATGGATCATATAATTCTCTGTAATGATGCTCTCTCAGCGGCTGCCGCAGAACAGAGTGTGATTACTGTGTATAAAAAGGAAACCAGGGGTTAAAACTTGGTGGAACCCGCATCTGGTTAGATCCTTTACGTTCGTAATTACTTTCCATCACCACACTGGAGTGTGTCTGGTTGTTCCTAATGGGAAAAGTGATTTGCTGTGGCGTCCACAAGGAGATGGCTGTGTGACTCATAGGTCAGGGCCCAGCTGAGGGAACGCAGCGTGGCCGAGTCCTGGCTTGGGCTGATTCAGCCTGAGTTGTTGCCATTCTTCCTGGCAAAGCCTTTAACACTCACAGAAAATAAGGGCCATGAACTCAATCAACACAAAGAAGATAGGCTGATAATTCTGCCAGCAAGTCTTACCACTGTCAACAGCGATGGAAGCCACCATTTGTTTAGCACACACTACGTGCTAAGCGCATATGTGCAGTGTCATGATGACCTCACACCTCTTCTGTCTATCTAGGCACAATTCATCCCCATTTTAAAGATGATGAAATGCAGGGTTATAGGAACAAGGTCAAGCTTGTAGCGAACACAGCCAGAAGTCAAATTCTGTGACGCCTGACTCCCGCATCTGGGCTTCCTTAGTAGAACCTGGTAGATTCTTTGAGAGTCTAAACTTCAATTGGCTATGACTGGGCTCTGCACTCAGGGTCTCCTCAGCCATGATCAGGGTGCTCTCCTCAAAGGACCTGTGTCTGAGTTGGGCCAGTTTTCCCAATCCTACATGCCAGCTCTCAATCCCTAACTTAAATCTCATGTGCATTCAGGCAGGGCTATATGTTCATGGCAGCTCCTGGCTTTTTGCAAGAGTGCTAAGCACCAAAGAACAATTCTCAGGAAAACTGAGATTCAGAATAACTCAGCTTTTACAGGTTAAATTTCACTCATATTCTCAGATTCCTAGAAGATCCCAAGATGAAAAGAAGAGATAAGAGATATGAAACCTCATGTTGGCTCCACCGCAACACAAACGCACATCTCAATGCATCAAAGTGCCTCCTTGGTTTGACACTGAGATAGAATCCTGCTGCTTTAACAGAAGACAATAAATAAAAGCAGCTAGTAACTGCTGCTAGGCCTGTTGTGCCTAGAACATAGGATGTATTCAATGAAGTATAGTGATTGCTTTCATTGTTATCCTGTAGAAGATAAACGTCAGTTTTCACCTGTAAATGAGCCAAGAGACTTCTTAAAAGAATTCAGCTTCTAGACAAGACTCGAACCCCCAAGAGAGTCCCACATGTCACCATTTTGCATGGAGGGGAGAGTTCTCCACTGTCCATGGGCTGCTGGGTCTCTCGGACCAAGCCGAAGCCCACTTCTCGCACAGAATCTTGGGGGCAGTGTGTCTTCCAACCACAGGACAGAAGCAAGCTCTTTTTTTTTTTTTTTTTTGAGACAGAGTCTCACTCTGTTGCCCAGGCTAGAGTGCCGTGGTGTCGTCCTAGCTCACAGCAACCTCAAACTCCTGGGCTCAAGCAATCCTTCTGCCTCAGCCTCCAGAGTAGCTGGGACTACAGGCATGTGCCACCATGCCCGGCTAATTTTTTCTACATAGTTTTAGTTGTCAGATTAATTTCTTTCTATTTTTAAATAGAGACAGGGTCTCACTCTTGCTCAGGCTGGTTTCGAACTCCTGAGCTCAAACAATCCGCCCGCCTTGGGGTCCCAGAGTAATAGGATTATAGGTGTGAGCCACCGCACCCGGCCCAGAAGCAAGCTCTTGATGATGGTATGGAAGACTGGAGGTAGGGAACAAATGCACAAGCATTTGCATAAGGGGAACTTCTGCCTAACCCGTGATGGAATTTATTTCTTCCCACCCACTCTGGGGCTGCCAGGACCCATGGTGCCTGGCTGATGCAGGGGTGTTCTCCACCAAACCATCTCCAGGGCAATCAGATGTGGACTCACACAAACAAGTTGTGTGTAGAGGGTGCTGCAGTAGCCTGGGATTGTAGCAACGGTGCATCGAGAGGCATTTGAAGTAGAACAAATGGCAGGCAGGGGTGTGTTGCAGTCACATCTCCCAGATTTACATCTGCTTAGAATATTTTTAGCTCAACACATTTCTTGTCACTGAAACTGAGCAGGAGCTGTCACACACAATTCGAGATAGAACCGGGCTTGACTCTGTTTCGTATTTTTCAGCAGCTAAAGGCCCACACTTCAAGATTCATTTGGGTGATTATGGGAAAGATGAAGTCATTACGGATTTCATCACCAGGAAGGCCTGCCATGTCTTGTAAGTGATTTGATATTTACATAGATCAGGCTTGGAAAATAATGAATTCTCAGGAAATATGCAGTGGACACGCCTCCCTAAGTCACAGAAAAGAAAATGCTTAATGCAAGAGAAGGAACTAAGGTAGTGTTTTCCCAAACTGTGTTCAGTGGAAGCTCAAATCTAAATACCTTCCATGAAAAGAAGTTTCTGTTATCAAATAATGGATCCACACGATAGCCCCATCGTGGAGGTCCCCAAAGTACATCAGGAAACAAAAGGCTCTGAAGTCCTGCAGTCATGAAATCTTTGTGCCAAGACTTCCTGTAAGACCTTTTCTTTTCTTTCTTTTCTTTTTTGTTTTTTTTTTTTGAGGAACACCTATTACCTGGAATGACTTCTAGGAAATACTGGCCAAGAAAATGTCTTGTGTTGTTGCAGAGGTCCAGGAAAACAATCCCTTCCAATCTGCAAGTCCTCAGAGATACCTCCCAAACAAAAGTTCTGCTCAATAAATTCTAACTGCTGAAAATTAGTTCACACTGATTTTCAGGGAAAGGGCTGCAAGGCTGGAGTTAAAATCACCCTCAAAAATAAAAGAGCTCTGGCAGGGCGCGGTGGCTCACGCCTGTAATCCTAGCACTCTGGGAGGCCGAGGCGGGTGGATCGCT
>NW_012148397.1:288940-337033 GCF_000956105.1 Propithecus coquereli | reverse complement strand
TTAAGTCAAAACTCCAGGTAGGAGACCATCTGTGACCTTAGCAAAGTTCTAAGCAGGGCCTTGGTTACTGACCTAGGCTCTAAAGTTAGAAAAATAAGTTTTTAGTCTTTTTTTCCTTCTTAACAGCAGTGTGACCTCAGGCAACTTTCTTAACCCCCTACAACCTTCCCATCCTGACCTTTAAAAATGAGAAAACTACAATATTACAATAGGATCTATGTTTTGATTCTAGTGAGGATAAAATAAGACCACAGATGTAAAGCTCTGGGCTTGTTATAATATCCAAAAATACGAGTTGGCTATTAGGACAATTTGCCACTGTCGTTATTCTCCAGTTTTGCCGGGGCAATCGGCACTGAAACTCCTTAAACACTGAAACTTCATTCTTTCATTCCAGGGCAACGAAGAAGGTGGCAGCCAGACGGAAGGGACGAGGGACCGCAAGACGCAGAGCGGGCGGTGGCAGCCCAGGAGAAGGCAGGCCAAGGGGCTGGGACACGTGCCAGATCAAGACAGGAGAACGCAGAAGCAGCCCTGAGGCTTCACAGCCACACAAGAAAGAAAAGGACGTGATTCCTGCCAAAACCAACTTGTAAAACATTGCCATGAAATGCCACCAGGCTACCTATGAAATGCTGAGCATACCTTCGGGGAAATGGAGAAACAGCTATGCGAGTTGGTTGCTTCATTTGTCTCTTGCCTTCCTAGTTAAGCTTTTTTTTTTTTTTTTTAATCTTTAGAAAAACACTGCTGCTGTCTGGGCCTACAAGTTTTTCGAGCATAGGCAGCCCCTCCCTTACTCACCCTACATGGGGCCTTGGCACCCAAGCCTGAGAAGAGGGGTCTGCAGCACCTGCTCAGAATCCACAGGGGGTGCATGAATGGGCGCTGGGGGACAAGCCGGGCTTGACTTGCACATCCGTTCTCCAGGCTGCCACAGCAAATGGCCATAAACAGGTGCCTTAGGACAAGAGGTGGAATCAAGTCTCAGTGAGGGAGAGTCCGCACCTGCCTCTGCCAGCTTCCCGTGCCCCTGGCCTTTCTCAGCTTCCGGCAGCCTCTCTCCCGTCCCTGCCTCTGTCTTCGCATGGCCTCCTTGCCTCCTGTGTCCCTCTGTGTTCTCTCCTCTTCTACTAAGGACACTCTCACTGTATGTAGTGCCTACCCGAATCCAATAGGGTCTCACCTTGAGATCCTAAACACCTTACATCTGCAAAGCCCCTATTTCCCACTAAGGTCACCTTCTGAGTTTCCAGGGGGACATGCATTTCGCGGGGACAGTGTTCAACCCACTACAGCTTGGGAGCCCGAGGTAGGAGTGACTGAGGGGGTTTAGGATATGCCAAAAGAGAGGACTGAATGGGGGCCAGGTATGCATAATAATAACTTGAGAAATTGATTCAGTGCAGGTTTCTAGGCCCAGCCCCAGAGGATTTGGAATCACTAGTGTAGACCAGGGGCCTGAGAATCTGCATTTAGCAAGCAAGGTGGTCCGTTTCTTGGGAATTGCACTCTACACAGTAAGCTACACAGCACCCTAAGTTCACATCCAAAGTAGGGTGACCAGCTGTCTCAGTTTGCACACAGAAAGTCCCTTATCCTGAGAAAGCAGGGAGAGCTGATCACTCCACAAGCCTCACTCAGGCCGGCACAAGGCAGACCCTTGAGAAATATTGGGGGAATGAATGAATGAATGAATGAATACAGCTCCCAGTGGGCGCCCAGGGTTGACTGGCAGGCAGGGCTTCCCTGCAGGGACAGAGTCGAGGAAAACTTCAAGGGCTAACTCAGAGGGACAGCTTCTCCTGCTGCCCCCAGGAGCTGGTCACGGCCCTGGAAAAAGTGATGCCTCATCATGTCTCCATTTGTGCTTACGCGTGCAGGCGACGCTCGTCCCTAATGCGAGAGGAAAGGAGAAGAAGGCAGGAGTAAATCTTTTCTGTCACAATGGCCCTTCCTGCCTTCCCCCGTCCTTTCCCCAAACCCTCACTCCTCCCCTCCCCCTGCTGCAGTGGGAGTCGCGGGCGGGACCCTGGGGTTGGGAGACTGGATCCTGCCCACGCTCTGCCTCTGACCCGCTGGTGACTCTCCTTGCCAAGTCCAGGGCCCCCTTGGGACTGAGGAATGGCACTGAGAATCTGGGGGCATTGGGTTCCTCTCCTGTCTCCCTCACAAGCCTGGCCTGTGCTACCTGTGTAGGGACAGGACTCTGCGAAACCAGCAAGGCTGGGATAACAGAACACAGTTCTCTCGAACATCCATCCACACATCCTCCACCTACTCCACGGTGGCTCGAAGTCCCTGTTCAGAGCCACGGCTGGCACCAGGCTCTCAGAATCTTACCGGTTCAGAACTTTCAGACTGCGAGAGAGACCAGAACGAAACAAACAATCATGTACACAAGGATATAGTTATGATCGTTACAGTCATGGCGTGCGCTGCAAAGAAAAGAAGAGGGTCTCGTCAGACCACATCGCGTAGGGACGTGGCCCAGGCCTGGGGTTCGTGGAAGGTTTCACTGAGGAAATAGCACCTGGTGAGGTCGAAAGGTTGAGCTGGAGTTAGCCAGATGGAGAAAGACAGGAACAGCAGTCTAAGACAAGGGAACAGTGTGTACAAACACATTTTTACAAAAGGCAGCAAAACTTCCCATTAATAATATATCAAACTTTCTTCTCTTTTTCCTCTTACTCCCCTCCCTCCCTGTTTTTTTTTTTCGTCCTCTTCTCCTCTGTCTCATTCTAATGCCTTTCTTGTTTTTCTTCTAATGTGGTTAATATATATTAATCTGCTTGCTGTTGGTGTTGTTAAACAGATATCATTGCTGGACCCTCAATACACCTACTTGCTATGTGGACTTTCCTTCCAAATTTCCATCTAAATATGCCCCAGCATAAACCTTGGCATTCAGTGGTGTGAAAAAAAAAAAAAATACAAGGCCACAAAAAATTCCTCATTAGACTGCAAATCACTCAAAACCACAATTTCTGGTACCAACCTTGCACCAGTTTCCAAGCTCTTTCGGGGCTCCTGGTGGACCCTGAGGTCTTCAGGTGGGCAAAGCGGCCACAGTTGGATTGGTTCTGCTTGCAGATTTGGTTAAGAGCCTGGAAGACATTTGCCCAGGAGTAGGAACAAGTGGCATCCTTCCAGGAGAAACAGCTCTTTTCACGACGTTCGCTCTGATTTGTGCTACGTTAAAATAAACCTCGGCGTCAGCTCCTGGTGCGAGCCTTAGTAGTCTTCTAAATGTATCGTCTTCGCAAAGACATTTTCAGTGTTAATCAATGGGGCACTGTGGATTTGACACTCTGGTATTGGAGCACAGGTTTTGCAGTTATTTATTTACCGAGAGGGAAACAGAACAGTGGTTCCATTTGCCACTCCTAAATTTATTGTCAGTCCTTCTGTGTAGTGTAAAATTGTGAGTCATCTTCAACAGCTCTCGGAAATAAGCATTCCAAATATATTCGCCTACTGTACAAAGATGTGCTGATGCCACTCCTTGCAATTTTGCCAGAGAGGATGGGAAATAGTAGATCTAACTGGTAGGAAATGAATCTTGGGAAGAAAATAATAATAATAAAAAAAAATCTGGGGCCTTTGTAAAGCCTATGAAATAGCAGGAATCACAAAGGTGCCACCCAACACGGCCCACTTAAAAATGCCTGGGTTAATCATGGCAGGCGAAGGGGAGGGGAGAAGCATGTTCCTGGATTATCACAGAGGGGAACAGCAAGAGCGTGCACTTTCTGTGCAGGATGGTCCTGACCGACGGCCGGCCGATGGGCCCACCATGTCTTCCATCCACGTTCACTACCTAGCAACTCCCCACGCCCCTCTCTGTGCTCTGCCAAATGCAAGGAAATGTTCTGACATTGCCTGGAGAATTAGAATTGTGTAAACTCAAGCAACCTGGAAGTCCCCAAAACTTTCTGCCCAGTGGGAGAAACTTCACAAAAAACCAACAGGAAGCACAACACCAGTTTCCAACCACTTTACCACCCAAGACAATGGTGTGCTGGAGCCAGCGGGCCCCAGGTCACCGGAGCTGATGGCACAGATCTCGTCCCAACTCCGCATTCAGCGACCTCTCATTGGCGGTGTGAAATTGGCTGTCATGGGAGTATTTACACCATGGTAATTGGCAATTGCTACCAATCAGGACCTAACTTTTTTTTCCCAGAAAGCTGATTTATCAGCACACTCATGCCTAACATCCACAGTTATCCATTCCCTATCCCCAGACTGCATATCTATGTATTCATTCATTTAATTCATATTTATTGAGCTCTTATTTCATGCCAGCACTCTAGGGTAGGAAATCAGTCCCCATTTCATACACGCAAAAACTGTGAGCCAACTTGTTCAGAAACACTCACTACCAACCCTCTGTCAGGCACTGGGGACCCGGGGTGAAAAAGACAGACAAGGTCCCTGCCCGCATGGAGTTTACATACCTTCCATTTTAAAATCTGCATTTGTTATATACCGATTCATTCATTTTCCATGTTAAAAAAATGACATTAAGGCAGGTAAAGCTGCCCATCAGAACTTCTGATCAGTAGAAAGAAACAAAGTGGTCAAGATGAACTAATAATGTCCTCTTGCAAAAAGCAAAGCCATTTTATATGACATTGGGGGAGGGGGGATAAGATGTCTTATTGCGTGTTTGATTTTCATTCGTATCGCCAGTCACGAAAACAGTCACAGATAAACCCTTGGAGTAGGACTCCTGGTTCCCGCTTTATATAAGAGAAATCGGAAGAGGTGAACTGGCAGAAAGAAGATCACACCTTTAAGAAGTGGGATAGGAATAGAGATTGACACCAGAGACTCCCCCCCACACACACCCAACATGGGACTACACATTCCCAGGTGCTTTGTAAGTAGGAAAGTGCTTTATGACGCCACCACTGATTGCCTGATAATTACTTGTTGGTGGTGTTATTACTGTCACATAAAAGCATAAGATCTTCTACTACCAAAACTGATCCTGGACTTAGCTTTCTGGAAGAAAGAGCCTGTGTTAAATCTTTTGGTATCGCAGCCCCTGGATCAGCCCTCCATGTGGTCTCCTGGGGCAGTGGGGAGGGCTGGGGAAGAGGGGCAGAAAGCCAGGACTTTGTGTGCAGGCCGATGCTCGGCGGTGTCTGAGATGATAAGCAGACGGAGATTCCACTGTCTCCCCTGCTCTGGCATCGGGCCTCGGCCCACATCAGAGACCCCGCACCAGAAAAGAGCAACAGCTGCTGGACATCGAAGGCTTTTCTGCCCATCCACACGGTCAACCGCTCTTCGCAGCGAGACAAAATGTTCCCGTCTATAATTATTTATTTTTTTTTTAAAGAAAAACCACGCGGGGCATTAGAGTTGTGCCGAAGCCGGTTGTGTTCAGAAACTCCACAAATGATAACAAATGTTTTTTATTTTATTTCGTTTTATTTTCCAAACCATATGGACTTGCCAGCTCAATGCATCACTGCTTGTTTATGCTAGAACAGCTGTCGGCACCCTGATAATGCTATAGTATCGCTCGAGTGCAGACTGCCAAACCACAGTATAAGGAAATCATCTCACAAATTGAAAAAAATAAAATAAAATAAAACACCACTTCAAGTTAGATTCCAACAGTGAACTTTTGCAAGAAAGAGGGTTGGGTGTGTGTGTGGGGGGGTGGGTGCAATCCTATAAATAGTCTTAAAATTCAGTATTGTTTTAACCAGGATAGTGTGACTTGTCTGGTTAATCACAATTAGTATTTGACCTTTACAAAGGTACAACTTATGTTTCATTGCCAAGTGCAACTTAGTGTTTTCTTTTTTTAATTACTAAACTATGATTCAGAAGTCAGCCGCAAGAACACAGTTTAGAAACTTGATTCCCTATAGGTTTTAGACACATTTTATGTATTTGTTTGTTTTGACCATGAAAAATAACCACTCATGGCAGGGGCAACCAGCCAAAGACACACATATCAGCCTGGTGTCCTAGAATCACCCGAAATTTTTATTAAATTCAGTTGACCAAGTCCAGCCCCTGCATCCTACATAGAGTGGAGTGAGTTAAATAGGAGATCTAACCACAAAGAAAAGCCCTTCGGTTGGAAAGAACGAATAGAATGCTGTACTTCTGTTTGGCCTCTGTGAGCTAAAATTCTACCTGCTGGAAATTCCTTTATTGTCCATATATCATCCTGCAAACAGCTTGGAGGGGATCAGAAAGAACGAGAAAGAGAAGTCATAGGCACAGAACCTCCATTGCAGGGGTGCTATGTATCACCTCATTCGATCACTGACCTCAGTGAGGTGGATGAGATTATGCCCATTTTACAGATGCAGGAACTGAGGCTCAGAGTGGAGAAGTAACTTGTCTAGGGTTGGTACGGGTTGAATTATGTCCTTCAAAGTGTATGTTGAAGTCCTAACCCCTGGTACCTATGAATGTGACCTTATTTGGGGATGGGGGTCTTTGCAGATATAATTATGATGCAAGTTAAGAGAAGATTGTACCGGAATAGGGTGAGCCCTTAATCTAATATAACTGGTGTCCTTATGAGAAAAGGAGAAGAGACACACACACACAGAGACAAATGTCATGTGAAGATACAGACATGCACACAAAGAAGAGGACGAAAGTACACGTGATATGAACACCATGCGACGACAGAGGCAGAGAACAGAGCTCTGTGTCTACAAGCCCAGGAAAGCCAGGGATTGTTGGCAACTACCAGAAGCTAAGAGAAACGTGTGGAACAGACTCTCCTCTAGAAGCTTCCAAGATAACATGGCCCTACTGACACCTTGATTTCAGACTTCTGGCCTCTACAACTGTGAGAGAATAAATTCCTGCTGTTTTAAGCCACCACGTTTGTGGTAATTTGTCACCGCATCCCTGGGAGAGTAATACAAGGGTTACGATGGTTCAGGCACCTTACAAAGGTATGGCCAGATATCTTTTACTCCACGCGAGAAAGAGAAGCACTCTCTATGCAGGATTTTCAGCACATTTCAAAGAATTCCAAAGATAAAGGAGAAATATGCAACAGGTAATTGAATTGGGGAGCAACCTCAGTAGCTCCATTTATGACTCATGTATTGAATGCCTTGTGCGTGCCACGGGTTCGGAGGATTCAGGTGCGGAGGATTCAGAAATAAGTCAGCCATGGTCCCTGCCTTGGAGAACTTAGGATTCAGTCTATAATGGGTAGACACTACTGGAAATGCCAACGATGGGTTTTACAACGTAGAGAGGCCCTAGGGGGCATCTTCACCCAGGAGCTGGCCTCTGCAGTAGACTTTAAAGGATGAACAAGATAGTGCATGATGAGGAAGGCACAGAAAGTTTCCAAGCAGAGGGAGCTCTTTGAGCAAAGGCCTAAAAGAAGAGGGTTGCCAACTTCAGCAGATGAAAATACAGGATGCCCAGCTACATTTGAATTTCAGATAAATAATGAATAATTTTTCAGCGTAAGGATGTTCCATGCAATAGTTGGGACATGACTTACACTGAAACATTATTCACTGCTTATCTGAAATTCAAATTTAATTGGGCATGCTGTATTTTCTCTGGCAACCCTATTGAAGCATTAATAGGAGAATCATGTCCAGAGAACCCCTGAGGTTCTGTATAACATGAACAGAGAGGAAGCTGAGCAAAGAGCTTGCAGGAAAAGAATCTGAAACCTTAGGTAGAAACCAAGTCTTGAAAGTGTTTATACAGCATGCATTGGTAATAGAAAGACAACACTGTGTTTAAGAACCTGAACTCTGGTGTTAGACTGGCTGGGTTGGAACCTCACCTTCACTGTTTACTCATGATATGACCTGGAGTCTCAGTTTACTCATCTGTAAATCAGTGATAAAATAGTGTCCAATCTAGAGCATTGCTATGGTGATTAAATGAGTTGGTACACAGTAAGCACTCAGCCCATGTTAACTGTCACTATTGCTACTGGACAGATGCCCATGTATAAGAGCAGTAAATAAATCCTCCTATCCAAATCCAGATGCCATTATAAATCGTAAAACAAATATTGGGAGCAGCTACTGTGTGCTTGGGGTACAAACGTATGTGATGAATTCCTTGCTCTCCAGAGGTACAAATGTGTTGGAATTCAAATTACATGAAATTATAGCTATGGCAGCAGGGTAATTTTTTTTATAGATCTGGGGTCTCACTCTGTCACCCAGGCTGGAGTGCAGTGGTGCAATCATAGCTCACTACAACCCCAAACTCTTGGGCTCAAGCGATCCTCCTGCCTCAACCTCCCAAGTAGCTGGGATTACAGGTGCACAGCGCTGCACTCAGCTAGGATAAATTATTTTTAAAGTACTTATTATCAGTTATTATTTGTTGGACACTTGCTGTGTAGCATCTTCTCTGTCAAATGTAATGCAATTTATCAACTCTGACAAGCTCTTTACAAAATTATCTGGTTTAATTCTCATAAAAATCCAATAATGTTTGTATCATTATCCCCAGTTTATGGATGAGACATCCAAGAATGATACAGGAGATAGTAGGAGCCTGGATGCCAAACCTCAGTGCAGGCCAGAGCTGGAGATGTCTTTTGAGAATAAGGGATGTTTAAAGCAATACTTGATGGGTCTGTGGGATTAGATCAGGTGACAGGAGGGGGTGGCAATTGAGAAACGACTTCACGTGAAGATCCCTGTCAGTTATGTCCCCACTGGGGAGGTCAGGGGGTATCGAGGAAAAAGGTTAATGGACACAGAAGCCATGTGTTGGCAAGCAGAAGCCTGGAGCCTTTGCAGGAAGGCTGCAAATGCAGGCTGTGTACATAGTCTTCTGTGGCTCTGGTGACCTGCAGCAGGTTTTACAGAGGACAGACAGAGAAGATACCCAAGCTCGTTCTGAGTGACAACCTGGAACGAGAGAAGGAGGCAGAAGAGCCAACTGCTGTGTCTAGACTCATTCCTGGGCAGCGGCTTTCTCAGGTTGATTGATTTCTCTGGAACCAGTCTAGCCAGTTTGGGTGCTCCCGATGGACTCATTTAGCCACACCTGGGGGATCCCAAGCCTTGATATGTCTATGTGGCCTTCTCTTCTCTCCAGGGACATGACTTCATCTAAGCACCAACATGGGCCATTTTGATAATGTGCCCCATCATTTCATTTGGCAAGAAAAATTCTACCAAGGAGAAACCCCAGCCCAGTCTGGGGGCTCCTGGTAAGGGATTTAAGGAAGGAAGAATCATTTTGCTCACATGAGAAGTTCTTTGAGTCTCTTCAAAGGCAAAATGGTTTAAGAGAGGAAGGAAGTTCTTTGAAGTCTTAACATCCACTTAGCAAATAAGGTTTATTTCTCATTGTGTGCTGCAGTTCTGGTTTTTTCCTGGGTTGAAGACTTAAACCAATCAGTGCAAATACTTAAATCTCCATGTTTTTCAGCATGCTCTTTGAGTGTTCAGTTTTATGTTATTTTACTGAATACCTATTTTATGACAGGCACTATGTTAGACTTTTACATAATCTTCAGACATTTGTACACTATCTCATTTAATCCTGATGGCATCAAGTGTTACCATCCCGATTTTACAGATGAGGAAATTAAGGTTCAGAGAAATTAAAGGACTTTTCCATGGTTAACTGGCTGTTAAGTGACAGAGCACAGGCCTTGAATACACGTCTCTTGACTCTAACCCCTATCTTTTTACTAAGTTACCTTTCCAAAGGATTAAAAGAAGAAGAATGTTCTTTATTTTCTGGGTGATACAAGAACAGACCTTTGTTCTGATCATTTATTGGCTTAGAGAGAGAGAAAACCCTCTCAAAATATCCCGTTCTCCTGAGACTTATTAGCTTAAGATTCTTCCTGAAATTTTCCTATGGACAAACACACAACACACACACACAAACACACACACAGCTGAGGCTGTAACAACGTCCTCACTCTTGGAAGAAGGCCCCAGAATCAGCTAGAAATTGAGGCTGCCAATCTTTTAACCCTTTGACCTGAGAAAATGTGGTGGGTAAAAATCCTGGCAGTGTATTTCAGATAGTGACGTTGACAGGTACCTCTCACTCTACATAGTAATTGCTTTGCTACAAGTGCAAGGAAAATGAATCCGGGGTAAACCAAAGGGAATTTAAAATCAACTGCAACAACTTTAATGAAAACAAGTCCGCAACAATCCCGGTTAAAAAAAGAAAAAGCCCTTTGGAAATTGGCCAATTAAAAAATGGGAATTTTTTTTTAACCATGATTATAAGAAAGCTGAGACCACCTATCTGCTAGAGGGGTCCATCATTTCTTTATTCTTTTCCTCCTTGGAAGCATCTCTAACTTAAAGTTGATCAATCCCCAAACATTAGGAGATGTAAGTCTTTCAAGTCTCTATCAGATGCTTCACATAAACCCTTTTTTAAAATTCACCTCTAGTTAGGTATATATATTCCAAGTTCTTGGGTCTCAGTTTTCTCATCTAAAAAATTGGACTAAATATTCTTTTCATTAACTTCTATTTCTGTCAAATGTTCTCACATCTTCCAGGCTCTGTAAGATAGAGTTTATGGACATAGAAGTCTAGTGTTAAACTAGAAATGATGAAGAGACTCCCTCATAAAAAATGACAATTTTTAACTAGGAAGGAAAAATGAAAATAAACAGATTAGTGAAGCCACTTGATTTGTAGAATTTTTATTATTCAGACCAGAATGTCAAGCTGTGTATAATTCACTCATTAGAGTCCTTACCGAGGACTTTAACTATACCCCAAGAAGAGCAAGGACTCCATGGAAATAGCAGCCATTAAAACATCATCTCCGTTCATGATAAAAGATCTCATCAAATTAGGTATAAAAGCAATGTACCTCAACACGATGAAGTCCATCTGTGACAAGCGCATAGCTAACATCGTGCTCAGTGGTGAAAAGTGAGAAGCTCTTCCTCTAAGATCGGGAACAAGACAAGGATGCCCACCCTCACCACTTCTATTCAATAGACTATATCGAATGATATGTTGAATACGGTACTGAAAGTCCTAGCCAGAACAATTAGGCAAGGGAAAGAAATAGAAGATATCCAAATCACAAAGAACAAAGTTGTCTCTGGTTACAGAGAGAAAATAATCCCGTGACGGTGGTGATGATGGTGGTGGTGGTAATGGTGACGGTGATGATGATGATGGTGGTGATGATGGTAATGGTGATGATGGTGGTGGTGGTGGCGAAGGAAGTGGTGAATGAAGCTGTTATTGTGATATCCTTGGAACTAAGACATACACTCATTCACTACTCTTATAATGCCTAGATCCACGCAACCTCTAATCAGCATCCTTCTCTTGGTGTCTCCATACAACTACCAACCTGATATAAGTCTATCTTACCAACTCCCTTTCTCCATAGCCTTCTTCTCAAATCTAATTCTCCGACCTCAGTCCTATCTCACCTGCCCCACTGAATCCAAACACTTACCTAGTAGCCCTATCTCTCTGCCATGAACCACTCTTTTTTCTCCTTCTTCCTTTTATCTTTTGGAATGATCACTTTTATTCCATTATCTTTGACTTCAGACCTGCCTTCTGTGGATACCATTATATTACAGCAGTCCTCATCCTTAAACTGGTCTCCAAGATTATTTGCCATATGATATTTCCCTGGAATAAACCTTAAAGTGGTTACATTTTCTTTCCTTCTGAAACTTGATGTCTGGCTTAAAGACCTTATGCATCTCCTGGAAGGTCTCCTCTCTAGCCCCAGGAGGCATCTAGACTGGCTTCCTCCACCTGCCCTAATATTGTACCAGGCAACTATTTCTGCATGGCACACCCTCCTTCATGCTTTCTCTTCTAAACAAATAGCTGAATCCGAGAATCCTAGTTCCTCCAGCACACGTAAAATGTCCTTCCCACTTTTTCTATTAACCAAAGTTTCTCTGGCCTTGGGTCTCCTAATATGTCATGAGTTTATACCAATAATCTATGAATCTGGGTTCTAGCACGTACAATTCTTAACAGTCTCTGCACCATAAGCTTACACATAAAGGATGACCCTCACCCCAAAATCACTTTTAAGAATGCTTGTTGGAATGACAAAAATTTATTGGGTGACTGAATCAGCAAACACTGATTCAGTGCTACAGACCTAGCACAATGAACAGCATCTATTGGGTACTCAATCAATATCTTTTGAATGAATGAATGAAAATGGGGAATTCAGAAAGAATGAGAAGACATATTCAAACCATTCTCCTTGAGATGGTCAGAAAAATTATCACAAAGGAGACGAGGGGATTTGCTTTTGGTCTTGAAGGGTGGCTAGCATTTGGATTGGCAAAGGAAACAGACGAGGTGACAGGGCCATTGAGGAAGAATAAATGGGGCATGTGGATGGAGTTAAGAAGCCAAGCCTCATCCTTTTTCATGAGAATATCTCAAAATAGTCTTATCCTTTTCCTCTTCCTTCTCCCCTTCCTCCTCCTCCTTCTTCTTAGTCTTCCTCTTAGATAATGACTCTTTTCATTTTTCATCAACTCATGTCAAGGCCACTGATTGTAGGAGGTGCCTGGAGTGAGTGAGGCAGCTCTAGCTATTTCCCTGTGGTTTCTCACGATCCACCATGACTCACCCCTCACTGGTCTGGCCCATGTGCATGAAGAGCCCCAGTGTCCACCATCAGTATTCCACATCTCCACAGTCTGGCCTGATCAGAATAGTCACTAACACCCTCCTGCTGGGGCCATGTAGTGGCCCCTTGTGGTTCTTATCACATTGCTAAACTCCTCAAGAACACGGACGCCCAGCTAAGAACACTTCCCTTTGCAGGCTGAGGGAGCAGGAGGAAGGAAGCAGACCTGGCCTTGTCACTCAGCAAGACACCAAGGAAAGAGCTTCACTACGCAGTCAGACCAAACCTATGCAACCTATACTGCTGAATTATAAATTTATCTCCCCAATGAAGCTTTACATTCCTTAAAGGCAAGGACTGTGTTTTTTTCAACTCTGTGTTCCCACAATACCTAACACGTGATTTGAAAACAGTAAATATTTATAAGAACGAATTGGAGAGAGCTTTACTCCATAAGCTGGCCTCAAATGAGTCATGATCAAGGGTGCTTAGGACAATACGGTATTTGAGAGAATAAGCTTTGGCGTCAGAGAGGCTGGGGGTGATGTTCTGATCCTGACCTGTTACATGACGTTGACCTTGACAAGTTTTTAAATTCTACATGTCAATTGCCTCATCCATACAGTAAACACAGCAGAACCTACCTCATAGGGTCAGATGAGGATTAAATGTGGCAATATACTTAAAATGCCAAATAGCGCCTAGCATATATCAAATAGGTAGTAAATAGTCCCTACAGTTATTTCCCCCTGGCTTAAATATAATATATAGAGCATAATCCAGAAATGCCCTTACTAAGGGTCATTCCCTTGTCTACCTTCACAAAGATGCTGAAGACCAAGGTGACCTCAGGTGACAGACCCAGCTGAAGCAGAGGTCCCGAATGATGATCCCGAGACCTCGCAGACGAGTGTATACAGTACATGGAAACGAGACCTGGAAAAATAAGAAAATTAGTCCCTGCTTAAATTACCTTTACCCAGCATTAATCACAATGGATGCAGCACGAGGTCTATTTTTACACCAACAGTAGAGGTCATAGCAGTGGAGATTTTGAATTTTTTTTTCCCTCCTTCTCATATTACTCAGGACTCAAATGCAGAATAGATGAGCCGTTGGTTTGCTGACTGGATATTTTAGGCAAAGTCATGAGGCACTGACTTTTCTCTCCCCAGGACAAAAGAAGGTGATGTTTTGTCAACCACCTGGCCAATTTTGTTGCTCTTGACAGTCGATCCGAATAATGTGGTCGACAAAATAAACTGGGGGCTCCTGTGTGATCTACTTTGGCTCCTGGATTCCCCATACAGGCTGTCTCCATTGATCAGATATAATAGAATAATGGCTGAAATCCTGCTTCTCGACGGGCCCTATAGGCCATTTCTTTATGACATGACCAAATTGGCCCTAGCGCATTCAATTTGTTTTAATGGCCAACACAGATGCAATTAAGCGGATTGACTGTGCTGCGGTCCAAATTGTCCATTAAGAAGGTGGCCGGAATAACTGGACCACACGCACGCACGTACCCCTCATCCACTTATTTTGGGATGTCTAGACTCAGCCACGCCTTTCATTTTCTTAAAACTCCTGTTAACTAGTTCCGCTTAAGGTTGATTCGATGGTGTTCCCTAGAATGAAACAACGCAGGTTTGGAAAAACAAAGAGCGATTTTTTAGGATGATCCTGAACCATCTGATCTGGGCGAGGTAATAGGAAGAAAGCACCTCACTCGAGCTCTGAAGATTTACAAGGATGTGCGAAATTAAATGCATTGGTGCAGATTGCTACTAATACTCGTTTTATGAAGAGGGATTTATGTTTTCACATTAGCAGCCCCCAAGGTTGTGATCTGTGTGTATAATATGTACCTGCCTCAGACCAGTTGACGATTGACTTCATCTGCTCCTACTTTGCTAATTCGGTCTGTGAAGAATAACTATTCTTGCAGGAATTTTAAAGATGAGAAACATATCCATTATTTATTGAATACAATTGATCTTTGAGTACCTGTGTATGGTTAGATATATGCATTTGATTCCTTTGTACAACCATCAGAGACATCTCATTTATCAGGCAGGAGCAGAATATGCCTGCTAAGTTGTTTCCAGCTAGAAGTTTAGCAGGAGAGGATTGGTTATTGTCAACAGAATTAGGCAAATATGAATGAAATGAAACCTCCACTCTCCTCAACTTTCATGCTAAGCCTGTTTAAAATCCCTATTTTCCATGTCAATGGGCACTTTCCTTTTATAGATGTGGCATCAGTCGTCGCTGGGCAAAATCAAAAGAGAGAAGCAACAAAACAGAGTCACTAGCAAATAAATGAACGTATCTCATCTTCCTTCCAAGCAACACATTTCTCCCACCATTTGCTAACATTACCAGTATCTGCAATGGATATTATCATTTTTTTTTACTTTCAAAATATATATTAATTACAGTCTAATTTTATTCTCCAGGGCTCCTTCTAAGTGAGGTGTGGCTATCATGTGACCAATGCCAAAAGCACAGAAAACCTGAGTGACTTACCAAGGTCATGTGCTTATTACTGGCAAATGGAATAATCAGGGCTGCTGGCTCAGAGGTGGCTCCCCCACCTGGGAAGCTGCACAGGTGAAGGTAAGGCATGGCCTGCAGTCACACTGTCTATTCCCAAGTATCTCATGGCCCTGGAGGAGGAAAGGTCAACTCAACCATTCCATCCCCAATGTTTCAATTCTTCTGAGTCCAAGCAATTTTCTTAGACACAAAAAAGCATCATGGTCAAAAGTGACATAATCTGGATTTGAATCCAGCCTTCACCATTCACGAGCCACCTCTTGGATCCTCGTTTTCCTTGGATATAAACTAAAGATAACAATAGTATCTACCCATGGGATTATTCTGTATTAACTCCTGACTGGGAGTGTGAGTTCTCGCCTGCTTTCCAGGCTATGCTCACGGGACCACTATGAGTACTTAGCATTCAGTAAACACGTGTTGAATGAATAAATGAGGAATAAACAAGATGGAAATGTCAAGTGCCTGGCCTATAGTCATAAACACTCAATAAATGTTCATTATTAGTAATAACAGTATTAGTAATGAATTATATCAGAAAGATGGATCCTTAATTTCTTCACCTCTAAAACAGGCTAAATAATATTTGCTTTCTTATGGTTGTTGGAACTATTCCAGAAAAATCTGTTCAGGTGCCTAATATGCTCTTGGTGCTGCAGAGCTATTTTTACCAGTGGTGGTGGTGGTGGTGGTATTTAAAAGCCTTAGGACTCCACCAAAACTTTGCATACCTACCGAAAATGAAAAAGGCTATTAGTGCTCCTAGGTGCTCGCAATGTGCCAGAAGTTTTATATACAACACGATGACTGGCCTATGTAGAAAATATTTATGTTCCTATTTTGCAGGTTGTGAAAACTGAGGCTCAGCCCTATGCAAAGTCATGGCTGGTGAGACACGAACTCTACTTTTCTCTGAAGTCTTCTATTTTTTCCAACTGTTCCTCGGCTAGTTACTGTCGCCCCTTCCCACTCTGGAACACGTTGTTCCCTGGGAATTAATTCAAGAGTGGAGGGCCATGTGGGAACTATTCTAGTAGCTCCCCCATTGGTTTGAGGATATGGCAAGGCCTGGTGTCCCACACCTGGCACACAACAGGGACACAGTGGGTATCTACTGAATGATGAATGGATCCCTCCTCAATGGAGAGGGTCCAAGATGCCATGTTCTCAAGGCCTTGTCACCTGCTGTGGGCCCCAGACGAACTCCCAGAGGCTCCATGGGAACACAGAGACCACAGTGGATCTTTGTCATGATATCACTACCATGAACAATTTTGGGGGACATATCTATTCTCCCACCTTAGAAACATTAGTTTCATAGCCCTAAGTCAATACCTCCCCTTCTGCCCTACCACTCAGCTTCCCCTTTCCCATTCAACAGGCTCCCAGTCATTTGTAATCCATAGTAAATTTAATAACACCCATGAAACATGAACACCCTCACCAACCCTCCTTTTTCTTATGGTAGCACAGTTAGCCAGATGATAAAGCTCTTTAAAAAGAAAGAAAACACTAAAAAAATATTGATTTTATACAGAGCCATAATATTAAATGTATCATTCCAAACTGAAGCGGGGACTCATTTAGAAGAGATGCGTAAATCTAAAACTACCTGAGTACAGTGACATTTTTTCTAAAAAGCCGAACAAAAAATTATATATATGGAAGCTTGTCTATCATTAAATTACTCAGTTTAGATTTCCACTAATAAAATAAAAGGGCTTGTTACTATATTTGGCAAGTCACTCCCATTATTAATTTGTTAGATAAATGGCTTCTATATCTTGAAACTTTAAATGAAATGGAATTCACTAATCCTAATGGCTTTGCCTTCTACTGGAATTTTTTCCCATTAGTTCAGCACGTTTTTTTTTTTTTCTTCTCTTTCCACTTGAAAAGAGAAACCTTCTTCAACTGAAAGCCTGAGGGTATACTTCATGGGTTTATTAATGATCAGGTATTCATTCAAAGGGGTTAATTAAGCAATAACTTTCTGTTGACTGCAGTATGCAAAGAATAAAAGGCTTGACTTCACCTGCTGATTAAGTACCCACTGACATCACATTCATGCTCCTCCCTGTGGTTGGGTGAAATAAAAATCCTTGACCAGTCCTGGTCTTGGGTTGCAAGGCCACTCAGGAGGACAGTTAAAGCCAGTTTGCATTTACAACTCAAGCCACCTTAAGATCATCCAAAAAGAGAAGGAACTCCTACTTCTTAAGAGTTCTGAGGGAAAAAATTTTGTTCCTAGCCATCTTCACTAATAACCACCATTCTTCCTTTTAGCCTACAGCTTAAACATTTGCATTTTTTTTTCATTTCAGCCAATGTCTCAAGACACCCTCCATCCCTGTTTTTTGTTTTTTTTTTTTTTTTTACTATGGTCTCAAAAAGTCTGTGGCATGCTTTTGAGAAACACAACGTAAAGAATGATTTTCTCCCCTCTCTCCAGGGAGTTTGGTAGAATGAAAACAAGTCAACATGATAACACCACAGGCTGGGCAGGGGTGGTGGTGGTTTACAAGCCAATCTTGGAATTTTTAGTGATAATTTTTTAAATTTCAAGGTGCATCTACTCAGCTTCACACTCAGTGGCTGTAGTTCCCCAAATCAAACTAGGGATAGGAGCGAGATGCACTGGCAGGGATGATGGGCTCTTTGAGGGTTGACCAACAATTCATCAAGCAAGAGAAGAAAGATGTGAGTGTCCCTTAAGATGATTCCATGAATTCAGTTTTAGAAAGAAATAAAATAAAGCAACTTTAAATCCAGGGTCTTGGAATGTTCTAGGATGTTCCTCTGGGAAAAGAAGGAAATGGAGAACTCACGAAAAATCCATTCGATAGAGGCTTCTGATTCATGGCTAACCTCACCTGAAAGTTAGATGGTGATAGGAGAGAATAGGAGACTGCATCCCTGGGTCCCCAATTCCACCCTCTCCCACTCCACCCTTTTCCAAATGGTCCTTTATTTGGGAGGACACATAGCATACAGTGTAGGGGTCAAGAACACGGGTTTGGCATGATTTGCACACAGATTCAAGCCACAGCTCTGCCATTTATTAGCTCACTGACTTGGAGTAGCTATTTAACTGTCTGAGATACATGCACAATTTCGTTTTTTCTACACAACTGTTCAATGGCAGGTATTTCTCTAACATACACAGATGAGGAAACTGGGGAATACAGAAGTTAAGCAGATTGTCAAAAGCCACTTGGCTGTCCCAAAAGTTTGATATGAGGCTGGGTGTGGTGGCTCACAGCTGTAATCCCAACACTTTGGGAGGCTGAGGTGGGAGGATTTCTTGAGGCCAGGAGTTCAAAACCACCTTACCCTATCTCAACAAAAATAAAAAATTGGTAGGGCACGTTGGCTTATGCCTGTAGTCCCAGCTACTCAGGAGGCTGAGGCAGGAGGATCTTTTGAGCCCAGGAGTTCAGGGCTGTAGCAAGCAATGATGGTGCCACCACATTCTAGCCTGGGCAACAGAGTGAGACCTTGTCTCAAAAAAAAAAAAAGAAAAGAAAAGTTGATATGAGATTGAATAAGATGTGCATAGAATTCTTAGCACAGGATTCCTTCTACTAAGCATCTGATAAATGCCAGCAGTTGCTATCTTTATTACATTACCTGTGCCAACTTAGCCATCTTTTCCTTAGTGAAATCCTCCCTATTTTTTCCTTTTTCTTTCTTTCTTTCTTTTTTTTTTTTTTTGTAGGTGCTTAATTTTTTTTTTTTTTTTTTATTTCCATAGCTTTGGGGGTACAAGTGGGTTTTTTTGTTACATCGGTGAATTGTATAGTGGGAAAGTCTGGGCTTTTGACAGGAGTGTAAGGAGATACGACAACTAAATGTAAAGTGGGATCCTGGAACAGAACATTAGATGAAAACTAAAAAAAAAAAAAAATAAGAATAAATTGTGGATTTTAGTTAATAATAATGTATTGATGTTAGTTCACTGATTGGAACAAATGCATCATACTAATGTGAGATGTTAATAAGGGAAACTGCACGCATGGGGTGGGAGAGAGGAATGTGGGAACTCTGTACTATCTGCTCAATTTTTCTGTAAATCTAAAACTGTTCTTAAAGTCATGCCTTACTGACGATATGCCAAGCTGCCACTGTCATTAGAGGGGAGACCCCAGCTGGGCCAATGCATTAGAGATGAGTGTTCAGGAGGATGGTTTTCTGCATGTTCCCTTCCTGGGACTGTCCACATGCTACCTTGGAACCCATCTGGCCAGCAGGGCGCCTTTGATATTGGAAATCCCCAGAGCAAATCTGGGTTCTTTCTGATGAACAGGTCCTTCTTGGGCCAGGGACTCAGGGAATCCATGGCTTCCAGAGTCAAGCTTTGTTCAAAGTCTGTGTCCTTTGGCCACAGTTCCCTACTCCTAACTGAGTTGGAGAGGCTGAGAAAAGAGGCTACATTCATTTATGCATTAAAGTATCCTAAAAATATTTATTAGGTGGTTACCCTGTGCCAGGCTCTCTGTTCAGAGCAGATGACTGGCTTCAGGAAGCTTACAATCTCCTGAAGAACAGAGAAGGGGCCCTGCTATAAGGTAACACCAAAGTTTTGGTCTATAAAACATACCAAGAGAATAATCTTAGAAGGGCAGGAGGGGAACATAAATCCCCATGAGAACCAAGGACAAAGGTCTAGAAGGTTGATGTTCATCTATAAGCTCACAGTGACGAACTGACATGGGATCCCGCCGTGAGCCTGCGCCCCCTCTTTGGTTGCTGTATCCCAGGCTTACTGGAGAAGAAGCAAGCCTCGATTCAGCATGTGGGAGAACAAAAGGGAAGCAGTTGTGATCCAGAGACTACAAATGTTTTTCTTAAGCAACCGCAAGGGACAGGCTCTTTGGTGAGCACACTCACCTCACCAGCTGGCTGGGGCTCCTCAGCTGCTTCCAATCAAACCTTGCACCACGGAGTTGATGCCTCCCACACACTCAGCAAGATTCTGCTGAGTGGGGGAAAAGAAAAAAAAAAAAACCCTTATTTGCCCCATACCTAGAAAGTGTGCTCTTGGGGTTGGGAGGGCAGGATCCAAAACCAACAAGTAAGCACCAGAAGGAGGTAATGGGAAACCAAAGACAGCACCCTAGTCCCCCTGCCATGTGTTTCGTTTTAAGTTTATGGCGTTGGAGTCAAGGCAAGGAGGGAAACTTGTTCTTCCAGTCTGTGTGGGCAGAGAAAGGCAGGAAAGGGGTGGAAGCAGAGATGGGGGAGCTGGTTGGGGAGAGATGAAAAAGAGGGAGGGGGTAGGAAATGACAACAACTGAAGATATTTGCAAAGATCACAAGATGCTAAACTTCAATTTATAATGATTAATGTTATTTTGCAAATTTGCACTTTACTTAATTTCAAGCATGGAGAAAAACAAAGACTGAATTCATTTATTTATATATAAATATGAATGTCATACATATGACTTCATTCGTATATATGAATGCATATCTTCATATGTGTATACATAAATGCACACACATAAATAATATATAGACACACATATATATGAATAGGAACTTTGAAAAACATACATTAGTGCAAATTTAAAAATATATCATCAATACCCTACCTCCTTAAATATCAAGAGGTTTCCTTTTAAAGAAATAACCACTGGAACAACTGTTTTCCCAAGAAGGGGTGAGGTTTCAGTGAGGAATGAGACAATTTCTAATGATATGGTTGACTATGATGCTGTTTGGTTTTAACACCTCTCTGTCCTCACACCCACAATAAAATACAGCTCTTGAGTTTAACCTACAATCTAGAAACAGAATGTCCTTTTGGGCACTGGGACAATGTTTGCTGGATTGGACACCTCCAAATAGCACGCAGGCATAGAGGGAATTATAAAAACACCCAGCTTTGCTGAGGACATTCGGTGGCACGTAGGGCTGCACACCTAGCCGTGTCCTGGAGCTACCAGACTTGTTCACACCTGCTTGTCATTGCAAGACACGGAGCAGGCAGATCTGCTCCTGTAAGACACTTACGTAAAAGGAAAGGCAAAACTGCACCGAGGAACACGTCTTTTATGTCGTGCCCTGTCCCAAGCCATTCCAGGCAGCAGAGGTGTGAGAGGTCTGACTGGAGTTTAAGAAAAGGCTTAGTTTTCATCTTGTCCTCCTTACACAGCATTAAATCACACCAACATGAAAATCAAGCCCAGCAACTCTCTTGTAAATGCAAATAAAAATGACCACTTAGATTATGTATCTACCTCCTGCCATCTGATGCTTCTTCCAAGCCCTAAGATTAAAACCCTCTGAGAGTCAATTTGCACATCTAGAAAATGGGGTGAAATCACAGCTCTCAGGGAAGTGAAAGGTTTAGAGAGATGCAAGTCTTGTAAGACGCCTCATGGCACTTGGGTCACCCCATGGTGCGAGCTCCCCTTCCTTTTCCCCTTTGTAGGCTGCACGACCCTGCTCCAACAACACTCTTCTCTTGATAAAACTCAGTTTGGCAGCCTGTGAAATTGTTAGTATTTGGATTGGGATGATGGCCATGGAGAAAACGAAATCACATTCACCTGAAGTAAAACCAGGAGCTCAGGCATTATCTGGCAAAGGGAAGTTTGATTTGGAAAAGTGCTCCTGACTTTTCACATTTCCGCTGTGTAAAAGCACCACCAGACAGGATTTGAGCACTGGACATGCTGAGGTTGAAAGTGCCTTAGGGATGGAACTGGACTAGGAATACTGGAACGTGAAAACTTCCAGGGAAAGAAAAAGAGTGTGGAAGCAGGGAGGAAGGAGAGTGCCGCTCTTTCCTTGGTTTGGGATGGAAGGCTGTCTTCCAAGTCTGGTCTTTGCCCAGGAGTGACTGGAATTCGTGTGTTCTTACAGCCAACGGTTAACGGTTAGAAATCCATCCGCAAAACTTGGTCAGCAAGCTATAATTTTCCCTCCCGAAGATTGCCCCGTTGTGTAGAGATTTCTGCTTGCTTGTTTGTTTGTTTATTTGTTTTAATTCTGATGAGATGCTAAAAATATCGTGGACTCATTGTTGACAAGGGGAGCTAAGTGTTTCTAAATCAGGATTTTGCTTTCTCTGAGAAAGAATGAGTATAATGAAAAGGGCCAGGATGTACATATACTATCCTGTTGGTTTTATTTTTCTTCAGTCAAGACTTTCCCCAGGCATTTAAGCCAGCCCTAGGCATTTCAAATATTGCAGGATCCCAACGTGTCTATATTATAATCCATCACGAAGTCCCTAGCCCCTCTGCTAAAGTGTTTCACAGGATATGACAGAGGACCAATAAATTTGGACTAGGAGGATACAGGAATGACTGCATAAGAGAGTGACGGTACTAACGGTAAGTGGTTTCAAGATTCTGCCTATTTCTCTCTTCAACCCACTACTCGAAACTCTATTTCCTAGCAAATGCACAGGTTATGCCAGACGAGCCTGGTTTTAGGCAGCCTCTGGGCTGACTCCGGCTTCTCGCTCACAGTCTGTTCTTAAATAACCTGTCAGAGTGCTTGCTCCGTATTCCTGCAGAGCACGTAAATTGTGGGAGCATTTCCAGACTCCTGTGATCACAACACTCACCTGGGACACTTACTCAACACACAGCTTCCCAAGTCCTTCCTGTGGATCTCGACTCCCGCTGCACAGTAGTTTCAACTGGGGAGCTCTTCAAACTCCTGATAACCAAGCTGTCTTTCAGCCCAAGCCCATCAGAAACTTGGGGTGTGGGATCCAGGCATCCATAGTTTTAAATCTCTCCAGGTGCTTCCCGTGTGCAGCCGAGTCCCACTGCGGAGACTGTGATTCAGCAGGTCTGCTCCGGGACCTCCTGGTGATTCTTGTCACAGTGGAGCAGTTTTGGAAATACTGAACTATGGTCCAAGTGCCACATCAGGCACTGTTTCTGAAAGGCTGGTCAATGTCTCACAAGACCTGTCAATCCAAACTCACTCTCCTGGGCACAGTTCAGTGGTCCAGCAGCAGCCCCCCAGTTGAGTTTGATGAATCACGTTCTCTCGCCTGGGATACCGGAAGGGGAGTCAGTTGGTTGCAGGTGGTATCTTTTGTAAGCACATGAAAAGTCGGTTCCGGTGGCCATGTTTATCCCATCGCGTGGTGATGACGTTGAGAAAAGGAGCAAAGGGAAAACCTCGGGCAGACCCACTGAGAGAGGAGAAGAGGTCATGAGAAGAAGGAGAGAGAAGGAAAAGAAGAGAAGGAAAAGAAGAGAGATATTTAGATCCTGGAAGCTTTTTTCCATTCCTAGTTCCAAATCCTCAGTTAGGTCCAGGTGCCTACTCTACCCGTAGGTTCATGAGATATTCTTTAATTCTCTATATATTTTTTTATGCATTTCCAC
Organism: Propithecus coquereli; assembly: GCF_000956105.1. Classification (NCBI taxonomy): domain Eukaryota; kingdom Metazoa; phylum Chordata; class Mammalia; order Primates; family Indriidae; genus Propithecus; species Propithecus coquereli. The sequence goes on along the minus strand of NW_012148397.1, from coordinate 313,523 downwards.
ATATTTCTTTGTATTTTCTAGATCAAGTGGGTTTTTCTTTCTTGCAACTCAAGGACTCCTAAGACACAAATTCCATGATACACGAGACCCCCCCCAACAGCAGACTAGAGTCTGAAAATGCAGGGACTGGGAGGCACTATGTGTTGCAGAAATTCTTGTTCCTACTCAGATCATCCACTGTCTTTCTCAAGCCATTTAGAGAATGAAGACAGACAATGATATAGGATATAGTTCTGGGATATAAGTTTCAGAATCCTTTCATTGCCTTTTCCCAGATATAGAGGGATTTTATCTTCTGCCCTCCTCCCAGCCTTAGTAGGTCCTCCCCTGTGCCCTGGATGCTGCAGGGTCCACTGGCCCTTTCTGAGCAGCTTGGGGATTTGTTCCTCCGTAAGGGGTAGGGATCCAGATGTGGCTTCCTGCCTTCCCATGTGGCAGTCCGTTTCCTTCCTCCTGATCTGCATGGTGGAGGGAGGCTCTCTCTGGTCTCCCGCCTGCCCCCAGTCTTACTTGTGAGTATCAAGGTTCTAACTGAAAATCCTGCAAGTGGCTGAGAGCTTCCACTGTGTCTTTGGCTCCTGGTGGTTCCACACTCTCGTTAAAAAATTCAGGATGGTTCCTGTGTCCTGCCATGGGGAAGCTGTGTTTCCATTTCGTATCTCCTTGGGGAGGCCTGTCCTCACTTGGAAATTGGGCGATTTGGTGGCCCTGTAACCTCAACTTTCTCATGGATTCAAGAAAAGTTATGATTTTGTAGTTCATTGAGATTTTTTGTATTGTTATGATAGGAACAATACCCTCCCTGATTTTCTATACCCAGGGAGGAAGTAATCTTTACACAAAGATTCCAGTAAACACCTGCTTCTGTCAGATACAAAAGGCGTATAGACCAGATGAACAGGTTGCTTGTATGGCCAGCCAGTTATTCAAACAACTAATTAAATTAAACTCATCTTTCTGAATTATATATTTAGGTATCAGTTGATTTAACCTTGTAAACTGTGTTGATTATATAGACATACAAATCTCATTTTTGATGATGTCTTCTAATACATTTCTAGGCAGGCAATTTCAGCTTGGAATTCTTTTAACACTTTTTTTTTTAATGCTTGTGTTTCTTTACTTTTTATAATACTGTAAAATAAATTGGTACTGGGGTTAATTTCTTAGGGCTGTCATAACAAAGTACAACAAACTAGGTGGCCTAAAATAACAGAAATGTATTCTCTCGCAGTTCTGGAGACCAGCAGTGTGAAATCAAGGTGTGGGCAGAATTGGTTGCTTCTCGAGGCTCCCGAGGGACAATTTGTTTCGTGACTCTCTCTCCTAGCTTCCAGTGGCTGCCGAGATCCCTGGCATTCTTGGCTGGTTGAGATATCACTCCAAATTCTGCCTCTGTCTTCACATCACTGCTTCTCCATCATCTCTTCTTCCTCTTCTTATAAGAACAGCCATCATTGGACTCAGAGCCCACCCTAATTCCAGGATCATCTCATCTTGAGATCTTTAACTTAATTATATCTGTAAAGGCCCAAATATTTCCAAATAAAGTGACTTTCACAGGATCTGGGGGTTAGGATTTGGACATATATCTTTTGTGAGATCCTACAGTACTACCAGTCTATGTTTACCAGTTGTGATGTTTTTAGAGTTGTAAGTTTTCAATCCCACTGCATTGCCTTCGCTCGCTGGGCAGAAGCCTGAGGGTGGTCATCAGTCATTGCGATGGCTGCCTACCATTTGCCAGTTTTACCGAGGACCAAATGGTTTAATCGATGAACTCATTTGCTAATGATTTTTTTTTATCTGAAACACCAAGCAAATCATTAGACTTATATTTTGGCTGGACAGAAATTTTTAGTCAACATCAAATAAACTTTAAGTTGGTCCACAATTTCAAAGTGAAGCAGCATGCCATCACCGTAAAGCCCACCAAAAAAAAAATCGATGCAAAACTGAGTCAAGAGTAACTAAGGACCCAAAGTTAGCTCAATGGTGACCACAATAATAAGCTTCTGTTGGGCAGGAATAGACTCATTTCTTTATATTGTCATTAAAATGAGCCACTATAGAGCCATAATGATTTGAATTGTTTACTTTTGCTATTCAGGGATTAGGAACTGAGTTCACTTCTTGGCTAATCCATTTACAATTTGAGGGACCTAGGGCAAGTTACTCCTTGACTCTCTGCCTCACTTTCCCCATCTGTTAAATGGAAATAATACTACCTACATGCTCTCTATATTATCCTAAATATTCAATTAAATGAGATGATGTGGGCAAAGCGTGGGCAAACACCAAGCACTAATGAATGCTGGTAACCTTCCCCTGGGACTCCACGTTGTTATTCATTAAGTCAGTAACCTCTCCTCATGTGAACTAATTATGTTATGCTTCATGGTATTTTTCTGTTCATACAGAAATTGAAGCAAGAAAGAGCCCTGAGATGGAAGTCAAGAAGTGGATTCTAACCCAAGTATCTCCAACCCCTAGCTGTGTGACCTGCAGTAACTCAGTTTACTTTTCTGGGTCTCAGTTTCCTTAAATACCTAATAAATTGCTCCAAAGATGGCTCAAAGCCATCTCAGAGTCTCTGACAAGCCTCAGAGTGCATGATTTGCCTCTTGGTTTGTAAAATAAGTGTCCGAGAGACACTCAGACTTTTTTTTCATGTGTTTCAGACTTTCATACCATTGATGACTCACTGATAATCTCTTAGAGAGTAAAATCAGCACAACCCAGAGAATAAAAACTGGCCTATCTTTGCCAGAAAAGAAGATTCAGATTTGAGGATAAAGCAGTTGCAAGAATATATGGTTTTTCTGCCAGGCCCAGTGGAGAGCATCCTCAAGGCTCGTCCCCTCCCAGAGCAGCTGGCTCCACACCAACCTGACTCTCACATGGCCGGTGTTTACGGCTACTCCAAAACCTCCCAAGTACGTATTTCATAAAAGCAGGGCCTGTCCAAATCCCCTGTAATGTCTCCAAAGGGAAAGAATAGAGTCCATAATCAAGGCTGTATCTCTGCGTTGTAAATTCCCCAATCCCCTGTTCCCTCCCGGGGCTCTTGCACACACGTGCGTGCGCACACACATACACACATAAACACAGCCATAAATATATACACTCCCATTTAATAGACTGTGGATTCAAATTACAGTTACAGCGTAATAAAACTATCTGCAGGGTGTGTGCAGAAGTCTAAGAGCACGTGTGTGTGTGTGTGTGTGTGTGTGTGTGTGAGAGAGAGAGAGAGAAAGAAAGAGAGAGGTGGGGTGAGGGAGACTTACAAGCTTCCTCCTATACTTGAAGCCCTAAATTCACAAAACGTGAGATTCCTCTGGGACATTTAAATAAGCTGTCTTCATAGGGCCAGCTACATAATTTGCAGGCCCAGTGCAAAATGAAAACACGGGGCCTCTTTTTCAAAACTTAATAAGAATTTCAAAACAGCAACAACAGAGCACTAAACCAAGAGTGAGATCGTCTAAGTTCAGGGTCCCGTGCATTTGTGCCGATCACACGCCCACGAAGCTGGCCTGTCTTGGTGACAACACATAGAAAGTCTGGATTAGATTTTTGCAACATGCACCCATTTCTTTAGGATATATAAAGTTCAAACTTTCCCTCTGAAGGCTCGAATCTAAGTCTGCTGAAATGAATTGTGATCTAATGATAATAGACCAAGGGGAAACCCAGCAAGGCCTGTCTGTTCAGATTCATCTTGGCCTCCCTGTGTAGCATTTCTTCCTCCTGGAGCTCTCTCTGGAATGGGGGAAGGGAGTGTCTTACGACTTACAATCAAACAAGGTAGGTCAGAGAATTTCTTCATGGCCAGTTCTGAAATGTGCTTGCTGAGCCCCCTGGCATCAGAGAAACAGGGTGTCTTTGGAATCAGATGGGCTTGGGTTTGAATTCTGCGGGATCATACACTAATAGAGTATCTTGGACACTTCCATTCACCATTTTGAACTTCAACTTCCCATCTATTAAATGGAGACAAGGCAACCCGTTTCCTCGAATTGCAAGGATTAAAATGCAATAAGGTATATAAAACAAACAAGGACAAAGCCTGACACATACTAGATGTTCCAAAGTGCCCTTCCTTTTGGGCACCCATCTGGCAAATCTTCAAACGAAAGCACACTGTGTATTAAAAGTGACGCTACTGTAATGGAAGACCCAGTGAGATTCAGAAACCTGACACACCGTTTTCACTCTGTCCATTCTTCTACTTCTAATGAGGCTATGCCCTCGGGTGGGAAGAGGTGACCATCTGCCAACGCCCTCCCGTAGAGTCAGAATTTGGGGACTACGACATGCATCAGCTGGAAGTGGAGACAAGTTGCAAGGGGAAAGGGGGAGGGGAGGGAGAGAAAGAAAGGAAAGTTAGTGCCGGAGTTTGAAGCATCCCCTGGTTTGTTTGCTCGGCTGTGTGACTGCCAACTTTTTGGCAGCCAAGTTCTTGGAGCGAGGCCGGCGGATCCGCGGTTCCCATTGGTCCGTCCGTGGCTGTTGCTAGGCGAGAAGGCCAATGGCGCGCGAGGGGCATCTGGGCTCTTCCCCTTCCCGGCGCGCTGCCGGGGCCCGCGGTGGGCGCCCTCCCGCGCCTTTGTGCTCCCGGCGGGGCGGGGCCGCGCGGCAGGTGGGGCTTGAGGACCGCTCACCTGGCCTCCCCGTCCCTCCGCTCCCGCGCCCCTCGCCCTGCCCGCCTTGCGCAGCCTGGAGGGATGGGGCAGGACGCGCGGGGGGTCGGTTTTATTGTATTTTTTTTTTTCCTCTTGCTGGTGTGTGTTTTGCGTTTTAATAACTTTATCAACTCGGTGAACTCTCGCGAGAGCTCCCTCTGCCTGCATTGCCCGCCTGCTCCCCGCCGTCTCTAGCTGGCCTCTGGGCCACGTCGGACACCTGGGCCCCAGGACCCTGCACGCACTCGTGCACTCACACAGGTCGGGAGCATTTGGCGTTAAAGGGCACAGTTTCCTTCCTGCAAAGCAAGGCCTCAGTTTAGGGTTTAGGAAATGGAAATTGCCCAGGAGGGAAAGAGAACTGGGATATATATGCAGCGCTGGGTACTTGGAATTCATGATAGTGTTGTTAATAATAATAACCCTGTCATTTCCGGACACTGTCAAGCAGTTGCCATGCTCCGTCCTGTTTAAAGCTTGGTGTGCACGTGGGCACCTAGCAGTGCAAGGCACAAAGGACTGGGACCTGAGCGTGTCTGGCTCCAGAACCCGCGGTTCTACCCAGTTACCCTGTGTGGTTACACAACTCTACGATCGCCCCGTGGTATGGGGGTTCCTAAGGCCCCTAACTGGGCATGTGTCTCAGTAGAGTCCACGCAGTCCCCGGTGCAGCCGCCAACTCTGAGAGTGAGCATGCTTGTCACCCTAGGTCCATCTCTTCCCATCACTAGTTTTAAGGCTTGCATGTTAAACGGATCTTCCTCAAGAAACCTAGAATTGGTGGAGAACACACTTGTTCTGGGAGTCACTACGTTTCTAATTCTGTGAAGAATTATCCAGTTGAGCATATGTAACAAAACATGTTCATTTTTCCTGTAAAGTTTCCTTGTTTTCTTTTCTTCAAGGTGCTTCCTTCCTATTCAATGGTGTTACGGCTTCACCATTGCGGTGGTCAATATGTGATGCAAAATTATGCCAATTGCCAGATGATTACATGGAGGCACAGAGACATAGTGCATCTGGCCCAAGGTCACACAGCAACACAGCCAGCAGACCCAGTACTGGAACACAGATTTCCACCCCACCCTCCCCTCCCTAGCTAGCTTCTCTGCTCTCCATGAATGCCTGTGGCTTACAAGTTATCCATTTACAACGACAACAAATGCTATCTTTCAAAATGTAGCTATTGGGAATGAACAAGCCAAAAAAAAAAAAAAGAGTGAGAAATGAAATATATTCTATCTTTTGTTTGGAAATTGCCTGGGAGGTGGCCCCCAAGAGAGAAGCCTCTGCTGGCATGGCTTGTTTCTACCCAGCAGACATCTCCCTGCTACCCTCACCCTTGCTCTGAGCCTGGCACGAGAGGGAAGCCTGTCTGTATTCACTCTGCAGCTGCATAACAGGCGGAGCAGAAAGGCCCCAGCTAGCCTCCCTTTATCCCTTCCCAGCAGAGATGACCTGGGCATGCCAGCCTCCTACCCTAATACAGCAGGAGCCTGAGGGATGATTCTCTTCTGATGACTTAAAGGAGATGCATTTGAATGTCCACACAGGATAGTATTACCCAGCTGGTGAGAGCCTTGCAGCTCCACCCATCCCCAGAGACTCACTTGGTCCCAGAAAGATAGTACTGTCTCCTTTCCTTAAATCCCCCTAGCTTAAAAAGCCTAACCCAAACCCCTGCTTATAATCCTTGGCCATAAAGTTTATCTTCTAAAACTTTTCTTTAAAACCTATGGAAAATAAAAATCAGAATTGGAGCAAAGCAGATTGTTGTGTTTGTAGAGGCTGATACAATTGCTGGCCGTTTTCTCTGGGATCCCACTCTAACTCTTTAGGCAGCCCTGAATTTTAGAGAATGTTTGCAAACAGCTTTCTTCCTGAACACTCTCCTAAATCCCCCCTGTTGTAACCCTGTGCTCCCTCCCGAGCTTTGCCCAGTGCAGTGAAATACCGACCTACACAATGGTTGGTCTCTCTTGCTTTCAGTATTCTTTTAGGCCAAGAGCCCCAAGAACATTCTTTCTCCCTACTGCAAGTATTGCCAGAGACTGTACTCTGCCTCTCTGCTCAGACACTGGGATGTGGGAAGCTGACACAGACAGGGCTCCCACCCTCATGCTTGTAGTCAAGAGGGAGAAACATGATTACCCAAACCATGGCAGACCCAAACTTACACTGTTGTTTATGCTACAAAGATGTATGTTCATGACACAGTGACAGAGTATGATAAAGGGACTTTAAAGTCATTTGAAACAATCAAGACAGGCTTCATGGAGGAAGAGACCTGTGATCTGAGGTCTTCTGGATGGGCAGAGGGTAGAGGTTGGGCATGAGAGTAGATAGGAAGAACCAACACGGGCAAACATCCTCTGCTAGGCTTGGCATCCTTGTGTGCGCTAGGAACAGTTAACAGAGCGTGTTCAGGCCAATCCACTTTCCATGGATGGGAAATTACTTTTTATTGAGACTGGTAAAAATTAGCTTCTCTAAGAACATTGGTCTTTCTCCTGAGACCAGAAATTGGGACCATATGTTTAGGCCTGGTCTTGCTAGGTGGGTGTACAGCTTACAAAGGAATAAAATCAACACATTTTTCACTGCTTCCATAATCAGGGAGTGGGAATGCTGGAGTCCTACTGATTTTTGCCTTGGCTCAGGGTAGCTTATATTATTAAGAAATGTTAAACTTTCAGTGCCCCTGAACTGAAAGAGTTCACATTCACATTTAACCAAGATTTATTAAGTGCTGACTAGGAACCTCGTGTTTCCTAAGCATCACCCCTTGGAACCCTCGCAGCCATTCTGGAAGATAGATTTTCAACCCCTTTTCACAGATGAGAAAACCAAGGCCTAGAAACCCCCCTGGATGCTGATTCCAAGTAGTTATCATGATGGCATGATAGGACAAAGTATCCTCTGACAGCCCACAGAATGGATGTTTTATGCCACAGGCTCACAAAATTTCAGGTTTGGACAGCATTTCAGAACAGCTTTGTTTTTTCAATTCTTCGCCTGTGTTTAATCTTTAACACCCTTAACATGTCCAGCCTCCATGTGAATCTCTCTTCTGTTAGGAAATTCACTAACTTTTGGATGAAGCCAGTTTGACTTTCAGATATTTGACTGTTCAAAAAAAGCTTTCAGCCTCAAGGCTTCCAACTGGCCTAAACAGAAAACATAAACTTTTAAGGCAAGATAGGGATATAATGTTTAAACAAAGTCCATGGACATAAACAGAATCAGGTGTACTGACAGCAAACAGCGTTCCTTGGCGATGATACCAATCCTACAAATAAAGGCAAGAACCCCGAATACCTTCATAAACATCATTGTTTAAGGGTCTAAGAACCCTTGAGGGCTACACTCATCTCCTCTTACCTCTATAATGCCTTCTACATTTTTGGGAGCCTGAATTATGACCTTAAGTAATTGAGTTGACCATTCTTCTCAATGGTCTTCGAATGGAAGCCCTTCTAGACTTAATACCAACAAAGTGCTGCTCTAAGGTTTTCCTTCCCAGGCTTCTGTGCTGGGGATGGTGCAGAAGGGCCACAGAGCTGACATTTTCAGAGCCAAGGCCCACCAAGAGTGAGCTTCCTAACTTCACAGGCAACCTATGTTCTGTTTCATGTTGCTTCTTCAGCTGGGTGTCTAGTTAGCGGGCACCTATCCTAAATATCAATCAAAGCAGTCCCCCCAACCCTCACCACCAAACAGAGCCTTTCTTAATTCATCCATGCGCCCAACAAGTATGTACTGAGCTCCCGACATAGACAACATTGGGAGGATGAAGTAGACAAAGTAGCCCTGTCTCTGCTTTCATGACATGTACAGTTTGGTGGAGGAAGAGAGATGATATTTAAAGGACCAGTAATGAAATGCCAGATTCCAATGGTTGTGCAAGATCACATTTTCCCTCCGGGAAATTTCCTTTGGCCCCTGAGAATGGAATGGGAGATAGGGAAGCAGACGCTGTTCTCAGTCCATTGCTAATACTGCTAACATTTAATCATCTTCCCTATTAATTTCCTTCGAGTACCTATCATGCCCTGAGATTATTGTGTTTGTTCACTTATTTGCCAGTTGATGATCTGCCTTTACTAAAATGAAAGTCCATCAGAAGAGAAACTTCCTCTAGCTTGCTCACCTCTGAACCCCCAGCACCTAGCAGAGTTTTTGGAACCAAGTGGGAACACCATTATATCTTTTGAGCCAATAAGTGACTTTTTCCTCAAATCCGATTAGGGCAGCAATGCTAGAAGCACCCCAGCATCAAGGTGAACAGGAGTCACAGAAGGCAGCTTAGCCCACCTGTACCTGTGGGGAGTGTCCTGCTATATTGTATTCTTGCCATTCAGAGGCTTCCAGTTTACACCCTAGTAATCCTTTGGGGAGTTGTGGAGAAGTCTCTTCTTTGTTTTAATTTAATTACTGGTTAACAATTAAATCCAAGTTCAGAGATAACTTCTTGATTTTGCAACGAAAGAACTTTTTTTTTCTGTCCCCAACTACCCACCCAACTCTCTTCCCAGAAATAGGTGCCTAGCATAAAACCCATGTACTTAGCAGCTGCCTATGGAAGCACATGAATAATATCTCACCTTGATCAAGAAAGGGAGAAATGGAAAACTTGATCCCCGGGTGGCTTCAGAGGAACTAAAAAAACAAAAAAAAAATAAAAAATAAAAAAAGGAAACGCTGGCATCATCCAGTGCTTATCATATTTTCCTTTTTTTAAACAATCATTATATTTGTGCTTGCAGCCTGCTTTGTAATCACTTAGGATCATCATTCTCTACATCAGCACAGTGTTTTATCCACTTTGAGGAAGCTATAGTTGAGGTCAAGAGTGAGTGAGCGTCCCCGCCCCACTTGAGATGCAGCACAAATAGCCCAGACCCTGGAACAGATCCACCTGCAAATGAGTCTTTGCTGTCCTTGCTAACATTTCTCCTGAGGGTCAGATCTCTCCGGAGCAAGTGCAAAGGGGAACAGCCACATTTTGAGCTAGTTTTGCCCCACAAAGAAAGGAGCAGCATCTCCAGGGAACTGTTCTCAGGGCTGGAAGGGCGGGCTGTGCTCAGAGTACCACCCCGTCTCCATAGCGTGGCGCTGGCAATTAGCGATGTCATCTCTCATCCCCAAATCGCAGATGAGGAGGGGGGCAGGGGGATGTCACCGGAGGAGACATAAGATGGATAGCCCTGGAAGGTTCCTTTGTCCTATCGATAGCAGACACACCCGTCTCTCTGTCTCATGGCTTACATCACCTTCAATTTGGCCGGATGGACATCATGGGGAGAATTTCGTCTGGACCAGGATTCTTAAAACACTAACAAAAAGAGCTGGCTCTTGGGAGAAATGAGGATGGGGCCATTAGAAGTTGGGAGCCGGGGCCATTAGGAAGCAGCCGGGCCTGTGTCGATGCACAGGGGACTTCTGCTCGATAATGGGAAATGTGAACACAGGTTAGTGCTGTGATTACAGCATCCTGGAGGGGGTCCCTGAGAGGCCAGGGATAGATTAAGACTCACTCAAGCAAAGCTTGGGGGAAGGGATGAAGGTCACCTCTCCAGACTCTAAGGAAGGTACCCACGTGGGAAGAGACATCCCACTCCAGGGAGTTGAGGGGAAGTGTCGTTTCGGAGTATCACACTGGGAAACGGCATAAACGTATCCTCAGACCCAACACAACTGGACCAGCTTGGGGTCCATTAAATGAAAGCCCAGACCAGAACTCTTTAGAGAGCTTAACAAAGGACTTGCTCCACCCTGCTGTGGCAAGGTGACCGAGTTTCCACCGTATTTCTGGGGGACAATTTGGTGACATCCATCCGAAACAGACTCGGACTCAAAAACAGATTATTTTTTTTTCAGTTTCTTCTGAGATAATATTTAGATATACATACAAAGGTTTAGATGTAAGAAAGTGCCTCCGTGTCATATTTATGCTGGTGGAAAAATGGGGACTAATCTAAACATCCAACAACAGAGGAAATGACTAAATCAATTGTCATGCATTCCTATAAGGGTACTTAGCAAACTTTTAAATATAAAATCATGTTTTCAAAACAAAGTTAACGAAAGGCGAGAAGGTTTATGGCATGCTAAGTAAAAAAATGTAAGTTATGTTATGAAAGAGGATAGGATATGATTGCAATTCAATATGGAGAAAAAAGCCCAGAAGGAAATAGGCCAAATGGCTAACCATGGTTATCCCTATGAAGTAGAGTGAGTGAGTGATGTTTTATATTAGTGTTCAGTGTTTTCCAAAGTACCTGCATGTTACTATGCATTAGTACGTATGCATGCAACACAAATATACATATCACACACAGGCTACATGCTCTGCCCTCCTCATCCTCCTTGGTCTGCTCTATTCTTCTCCACACCAATGTTCGCTGTCTGCCATGCTGGGTATTTAGTTGTTTATTTGCGGTTGGTTCTTTTTATCATCATAAAAATTAAATATTATTAAAATACAAAAAAAGAAAAATCATAACTACAGAGAAGGCTAAGTTCCCCCTCATTGTCATAACCATGACAGTCAACACTAGGCTGTGGAATGTATCAAGCTTTTCCTCTGTCGTGACGGCTGGTCCATGGCAGCCACCAATTGAGTTATGATGTCATGGATGGCCCAGGAAGCTCTGAGCCCTGGGACTCCATAGGGAAAAGACTAAGTGCTCAGGGCATGCATTCCCATGATCAGACCATGGCTTTGACTCTGTGAATTTGGAATTTGGTCCATTTATCCGTAACACCCAAGTTTTCCCCCGAATAACTGTTGCTCTGATCACAGTAGACCTGTGACGCATTTCACCTGAAGACAGAGATTTAGAAGCTACATGGCATACTGAACAGGGTTTTATATATATGGAGGTCTGTCTGGATAGTGTCCAGCCATTGCTAATATAACGGGAATGGTTTGCACGACATTGACATAACCTGGCCGCCAAGGAGAGTGGACCAAGATGCACACGCGTGAACAATGACGACGTCACTGTACTAGTCAGTGGGGCGCTAGACGCCGTGGAGTGAGCATGTGTACCCTGTGGCTATCCCATTTGAAATGACTGAGTAGAGCAACAAATCTGCATCAAATTTTGCATGAAGCTTGAACACCCCTCTGCGGAAACTATTCTGATGATTCAGAAGGCTTTCCAGGATGATGCAACGAGTGTGGCATAAATAAAAGTGTGGCACAAACGCTTCAAAGATGGTCGAGAATCTGTTGAAAGTGACCCATGTTCTGGAAGCCCTGCAACAAGCAGAACACCTGGGAATGTTGAACATGTATGGGTTAGGGTAAGAGATGCTGGGAGAACTATGTGAGGTCCAAATGTGCCTACTTTGAAGGGGAATGAGACGTCATTGTCCTATGTACAATGTTTCTTATGTTTCTTGGATCTTGTATCATCTTCAATAAATGTCTCTATTTTTCATATTACATGGCTGGATACTTTCTGGACAGATATTTTATGTGTGGTGTGTGTGTGTGTGTGTGTGTGTGTGTGTGTGTGTGTGTGTGTGTCTCCTGGTTCCAATACTTCTTAGCCCTGTGACCTCATTTGAGGTATTTAAATGGTCCTAATTCTCAGTTCCCTCACCTGCAAAACCATACTAATCTTCTTAGGTTATTTTAAGTCTGAAATGAGACTATATATAAAAGTTTTCATGTAGTGCTGCACATACAGTCTGCCCCAAATTCACACTGCTCTGAAAGTCTGGTTGTCTAAGAACAAACCCAATCAGTAATAGCTTCACGCAACAAATATCCATACACTAAATATCAGTCTTCACATTTTTTTGATCTTGGTTTAATGACTATAATCTTACTGCCCATCTTTGTGAAAATCAGGGCATTAGGAGACTCCGAGCTGTGGATTCCTCTATCCCAGTGTGCTGTGCAGATCACTGACGTCCCAACCATCTGTAGGGCTTGTTAAAACAGGGCATGGGTTAGCAGTAAAAATTTCCCAGTCCCACTGGACTTCTGAGTCACAGTGTCAAGGGGTGAAGCCTGAGCACCTATACTTGGGTCACCAGGTGACTATTAAGCACCCTCAGATTTGAGATCCACTGAACTAATGTTTCTAAGAACAAGTAGAGGCATTCATGACCTTTTTAGGTCCAGGCACAAAATGTTCACCCTTTCTCCTTTCCATCCCAGGATTTTTTTTTTCATTAGGATGATAGCTTAGAGTGTGGCCTTGTGGAAAGAATACAGACATTTGTCATTTGGTAGTATTTGAGCTCCCTCCATCACTAGTCAGTGACAAAGACTTGCCATGCCAGTCTTGGAGGGCCGTGGTTAGCTCACAACAGTCCTGAGTGCCCAGGGTTCAATAAGGATTCATACAGTCTTCACTCTGCCTTTTAAAATTTGTACAAATGGTCTCAAGGATATCGGAATTTAAAAAAAGAAAAGATTCATCCTCATTTGCATACCTCCCCACAAATTAATCTTTTTCCCTATTTCACCATGTTTCTCCCTTCCAGGCCTTGAAGACTTAAGTTTTACAAATTCATAATCATTACATTGATAGGCTTCCAAGATACAGTTCTTTTAATTTCATGATCAATTTATTTCCCTCTTTCCTGTTTCTGCTGTTCCTCCCACGCTATAGAATTTTCTTGTAATAATTAATCCTTAACCTTTATGGGAGGCTTTGCAGCTCTCAAAGCATTTTCATGCCCATTATCTTATTAACAGAACCAGATTAATTTATTTAGATGATAGCTTTGTTCTTTCTCCTGAGAAGCAGCTCAGCGGAGACTCATCCAGCCAAGGGCTCAGAAGCATGGGCTCTGGAACCGGAGGGAACCAAGCTCAATTCCTACCACTTGGTAACTGAGGGAATTCAGACAAGTACTGTGGCCTCCCAGAGCCGGTTTCTCTCGTCTGTGCAATGTAGGTAGATAATCACAGTACCCACCCGCAGTGTAGTTAGGATAAAATGAGATAATCACTTATAAAATGTTTAGTGTGATACTCACCATAGAGTAAGGCTTCCATTAATGTCAGTTACTGCTGTCATTATCACTGATATTAAATTTGCTAGATAAAGGCTTTTAATGACTATAGGAAGTGAGAGGAAGCCAACTCCATTTGGCCTGACCTGACCCCCAAATCTAACTTAGACCAATCCAGTTTTCAGCCCAGGACAGGAAAGAGAGAACCAAATTTTATGCTATGCCCTTCCCTGATGATTAGTCCAATGGAGAGATCACGATTCCATATTATGTGACAAAAAGATAATTTTTTAGTTCTTACCCCAGACTCGGACATTGTCTGGTTAAAATGAAATCTGAATTTCCATAGTCGGGAAATGTTTGAAACCTACTTTTCATCGATTTCCCATGGATCTTTTTAGAGTGGAAGTGGGAATGGGGGTTTCTCATTGCCAAGTTTCTCATGGGGAAGCGTGTTCTTGCAGGCCTCAGCAAACTCGGTTGGTTCCAAGAGTTCAGGCTCAGGTAAGCTTTGGACAAACACCTGAGGCTCTGGGAGGCTTAATTGAGATGAGCCCAAACTTAAATGTTTTACGAGGTACGCCCATCGCTAATTTTCTTGGCCAAGTTTTAGTCTGCCTCAGTGTTAATACACTCCTGCCAGCGCCTGAGAAACTCAAGTCTTCACCATTGAGCCTTGATTTGATTTTCCTTCACCACCAAATCTCCAAGAATTGTAGACCGTGTGTGTGTGTGTGTCCGCGGTACACAGCGAGATCGCACTCAGACCTGTAGCCTCCTGTCCTTTCAACGTGGGAGCTTTTTCTCCCTTTGTGCAACTTGTCTTGAAGTTCCAGAAAAGCCAGGCCTCACCTTCCCCTAAGCCAGGTCCTCAAGGCTGGGACCAAATTCTCTCTCAAACATAACACGTCTGGTGAGCAAGGGAACACCTAATCCGAGCATCTTACCCGTGTGAATTAGGAGCAAAACAGAGCTTGTCTTATGAAAGAAGAAAAAATACCCCAGCTGGATAGAGCCTGTGGGACAGTCTAGGACAGAAGCCAATTATTCTACCAAGATTTGCCGTCTTTTTTTCTTTTTTCGGTTTGAACAAGCCTTTCCCCATCAAAGTTCAGAATCATCTTGGAAACTTTCCTGAGCTACCTCCAACCTGCAGACTGTAAATCCCTCAGAATGTATTTATTTTTCGTTCATATCAAAAAATCACTAGATACATATGCCAACAATATTATTAGAAAACTCATACCCAGAAAGTTTAAGTGGAACAATACTTATGGGTCCATGTAATGTTCAGAATGCTTTTGTGGGGGACCAACAGGAAATGAACTGCAAAGGCACAAGCCAGTTAGATGACAGCACACTGAAATTCCAACCCTACGCTTGTGTCACTGTTTGGAATAACCTGGATCACTCACATTGCAGTCAGAAAGAAGAATCAAAGCTGAGGAGCCCAATGGCAAAAATTGAATATTGGAAATCATATCACAAGGAGAAGAAAACAGTATATGAGGAAGCGACCCAGAGGTTAGCAACAACTGGGATCTCCTGCCACCCCTACAGCTGGAGAGACAAAAGGATGTGGTTTTATCAAAACTCAAAAGCCCGAGCTGTGTGATAGCAGCTTGGATGGTGGAAGCTTCTTGGGCAGAGCTGGAATCGTGGAGGGGGGACACGCATTTGCTAGGGATGCTGATCAAGGCATAGAGAGAGGAGAAATATTATAGCTATTCTCTTCTTCCCGCTTTCCACCTCCAACCAGTACCACCCATTGGCTGAAACCAACCAGAAGCCAGTTCCTAAGGGAATCTGGGAAACACAGTTTTCAGGAGTCAGTGTTCCCAGGGAAAGGGTCTAAAAGAAAGTCAGTATATGGCCAGTATGCACATATGCCCAAGGTCCTTACATATAATTTTTATACTTGTTACATAAGAGCAAAGAACATTTTCAAAGGCATTACTATGTGTCTTCTCTATGCTACCAACTTTGTATGTTATTGTAGATACTTTATTTTCATATTACCAGCTTCTAGTTAAAGTTACCGTCAATGTTTCTGATTCAAGAAAGAAAGAAGAACAAGTCTACCAAGAGCACATTTTTAACTACAAGGAGGGTGGCAGGAATGTAGGTGGCAGTGGACTCCTGTGCTGTGTTGATAAGGGCTCCGTGAGACGTGAGATTAGAATATGTCTTGTACTGTGTAAGCTCCAGACAAACGCACACATTGTCAGTTCCCTCTGCACTGTGTGAGCCAGTAAAACAACCCAACATCTTTTTCTTCAGGGCGATGTTGACACATGTCAAATTCATTAACATTCCTATTGAAATGACTCATTTGGAGGGAACAGTCAGCTCTGAACGATAGGAGGGGAAGAGTTGGAGAAGCATTTTACGATCGTTCAAGATATTACAAGCAGCACGTTTTTGGTGTTTTGTTCTGAGGACAGCAGTCATGGTATTACTGTTAACGTATCACTATTTTAATATCACTGTCATTGTTGTTGTAACGTGTATGTTGCATCAACCTCGCCACCGTAGACGTCCAAATGAGGTCACCACACTGGAAACTGGACTGAGTGGTGCCTCACCCTGTCGGCCTGCCAGGTCCTCCCTCTTCCCTGTGTGTCGAGAGTGGCGGTGCCCTGACGTCCTCGGACATCTGTCTTGGTTACCGCCGTGGCCTCCTTTCTCTCACACTTTGCTGGGACCTCTGCTCGCCCTCCTCAGGGGAAAGCCAACACCGTGGGGCTGGCTCTGGGGCCAGCTTTGGGGACTCTGCCTTCACTTCCCTTCAAAGTCTGTTCTCCATACAGTTAGAACTTGGTTGTCACTGTTGCTTGGTTTGTGTTGGTTTGGTTTTTAGGAAGAGTGGACTGTATTTTGGGCTATAAATGAAATGAAATAAGAATCTCTTTTTTATTTTTTTTTTATTTCAGAGTATTGTGGGGGTACAAATGCTTTGGTTACGTAAATTGCCTTTGCACCGCCCGACAAGCATGCCCATCCCCCCGACAGCGCGTACCACATCCATTAGGTGTGGATATACCCATCCCCTCCTCCCCCTCCCGCCTGCCCTATGAATGTTACTTCCCGTATGTGCACATTAGTGTTGATCAGTTAGTACCAATTTGATGGTGAGTACATGTGGTGTTTGTTTTTCCATTCTTTTGATATTTCACTTAGAAGAGCGGGCTCCAGCTCCATTCAGGATAATACGATAGGTAGTTTCTCTTGATTGCAACTCAAAATGACCATGTTTAGAGTCACAGGCCTCGACCCTTTCTCATGAGGTCTTCACTGTGTGCTTTCTAAACCTCTCCATGCAGGAAGAGCAGCTTCTCTCTCTGAGGAATGACCTGAAGCAGGTCTTAGTCCCAGAGTCTATGCCCCACCACGAGACTCAGAGGGAAGAAACTGTGCTCTCCATATCCAAGCAAACCAGCCTTCTATCTCTGTCCTAGTATTGACCTCATCCCAGGATAACAGAGAACAGAGATTTCCATTCTCCCCAGGAGAACACAACTTCCCCATTCTCCCACCCGCCCCCCACGCACATAATACTAAATAGGTGATCAGAATGCAGTCACCTCACACCCAGAGAGTTCTCCAAGCCTGCGCCGTTGTATGTTCAAGAACGCTGCCCAGAGATTATCAACACAATGGTTTAGGGTGGTCTTTGCCCCAAATAATCCACTTCTGTTTTCCATAGGGCCTCCTCAAGGCAAGGTGAGCATTCCTCCAGCCACCTTCTTCCACCCACACCCTTGAACAGAAACATGCTACTGTCAACAAGGACAAGCCCTGGCTCATAGACACAATGCAGACTGAATCTCAACGGAAAAAAAAAAGAGAAGCATTTCAGCCCCTGCTCCCCCCTGCAAAATACTAATAATGGAAACAGAGTTATGGTTCAGGCAAACATCACATTTTCAGTTACCCAACTTGTTCTAAAAATCCATATTCAACTTCATAGCTCCTCACGGGTTTTCCCTGAGGACACTGGGCAGTACTTGCTTTATAAATGCACCCTGTATAAAGGGCCTATCCAGGCAGTTTTTTCAGACAAGAAAATAAGATACTATGCCCCAAAGGGGTAGTCAAATCTTTACCAGAAAACCGCCTGCAGATTTGAAATGATATACTCTCCAGATATGACAAGACCCGCAAAGGATTCCCAAGGCAGAGTTTTGGTCCTGACGGGTATCACACTATTGCTCAAGTTTGGTGGCTTCTCCAACACATGGTGACCCTGCTCTGCAGTGACACACCGTGACCACATGTCCTGTCTCCACGTGATTCCCCCACCCCATGTTGCCTCCCTCCAGTTCCCCTGCACATGTACACACATTGGAAGCCTCTGCAGGTGTGATCTTATCTAGACCAGCTGCTTTCTCCCTATTAGTCCAGGTAAGAATACCCCTGGAATATGCTACACCAACTTGCCCTCGTGAAAAGAAGTCCGATTGCAAATCAACCTGTCAAGCCCAGAACATTCTCTCTTGGCACATTTGACATGGCTTTCTTACTTGAATCTGCTGGGGTTTTTGATGTTGTTGTTTGTATTTTTCTGTTTACAGCATCACCAATATCTATACCATCTCTCTCACCAAGAGGTCACAAGGACCTTCCCTTGAACTTCAGTTCCAGCTACTTTAAGGATAACTCTACTTTTTAGAAACCACCGTAACCCCCACACTTAAATCTATATGTGACAGAAAGGTTATTATTTCTATCATAAAGAAATCCTGCAAATTTTGTGATACTGTTCTACTATCTTGACATGATGCAATAATAGTTAAATAGACAATTTTTTTAACCGTCTTGTTTTCCTGGGATTACATGGTAAGTCCATCTGATTTCAGGGTCTCATCTCTTTCCACGGTACCACACTGGCTGCCATTCAGTTGAGCAGTAGTTCAAAAGCCACCCCTCAGTTCCACGATGTATCGCTCAAGGCAAACTTTTTTTTTTTTTTTTTTGGAGACAGAGTCTCACTGTGTTGCCCGGGCTAGAGTGCCGTGGCGTCATCCTAGCTCACAGCAACCTCAAACTCCTGGGCTCAAGCGATCCTCCTGCCTTAGCCTCCCGAGTAGCTGGGACTACAGGCATGCACCACCATGCCTGGCTAATTTTTTCTATATATATTTTTAGTTGTCCAATTAATTTCTTTCTAATTTTAGTAGAGACGAGGTCTTGCTCTTGCTCAGGCTGGTTTTGAACTCCTGAGCTCAAATAATCCACCCGCCTCGGCCTCCCAGAGAAGGCAAACTTTTGAATTCCCAGTCAGTTCATCCAGAGAGACAACCAGGAACAAAAAGTCTCAAACTGACTAACTCACTCACTCACTCACTCACTTACTCCCTCCTTCCCTCCCTTCCTTCCTTATGTTCCCATTCCCTTCTTTCCTGCATTATTTTTTTCTTTTACCAGTGTTGGCAATTTATCTGGGCATCTCTTATCTCCCATCAAAACTGAGTCTACTATCATCCTCCATCTAAGCACATGAAAATGAATCTTCCCACAGAAGTGAAGACATCTGCGATTCATTTCCTGAGCTCCTTCTCCAGCGGCCGTCACATCTCTTCACTTCATCTCTGTCCCTAGCAGCCTGAGCCTGGTGTAGGCGAAACCTTCTGAACCACCTCCACAATATTTCTTCTTTCCTATGAAGCCAAGATACAAGTATCAAAGGCCTTTCTAGGGAGAGTGACTATTTTCCCCAGTGTAAGCCTGTAGGCCTTGAATAATTATTTCAAACGTCCCCTTTCACTCTCAAAAGGGTCTTGATTTTCTGACCTACTATACAGTCACTCTTATTCCTAAGAGATCTTTAAACTTCCGATTTCATGGCTTGCAGAGGTAAACTGAAGTCATCCCAAGATTCTCCAGAAATCTGGAAGCTCTCGGGGTTTGTTCCTCATGCTTCTCTATTGCTTCTGCATTCTCTGTTTTTCTCTGATATCAACCTAGATACAGAATCCAGCTTTCATTGGTTGACCCAAAATCTCCACTAACATTAACTGTGTGTTATGGTATGCCTTTCTGTATACTTCATTTGCATTTTGGAAGATGGCTGGGAATGGCCACGTTGAGGTTTGTAAGCCCGCTCCCTCATCTTGCCGGATCTGTCCCCCCTCCCACCCCTCATCCTCCCTTATGTCCCCTCCCCTGCTCAGGAGCAATAAACACATTCCTCTCTCTGCCCCCTGCTGAGCCCTGTTGTTCATCTCTAGGCCCCTGGAGGCCTCAGCTCCTATGCAAACTTCCAAGTTCTTGCCAAGGAAGTTTTCTCAATATCTTGTTCTTCCTGAAAGTAAGTCTGGTGAATACATTTTTTCACCATGTAATTAAACCTAACTACCTAGATCCATTTGATTTAATTGTGCTTATCTTAGTTCTCACTGGCATGTAGACAAAAGTGAACTTTGGCAGAAAATACGGGAGAAAAGAAGAAGAGATGAACACGTAAAAGAAAGGAAAAGCCCAGGACAGGAAAGAGAACAGAGGGAAAGAGAAAGAAGGAAGGGAAGGAAGGAGAAAAGGACAGAGGGAGGGAGAGGATGCTTCGTTCCAGAGTTTAAGATGTTATCCTCCTGAACAGTGGTCTGACAACTCTCCTGTGAGTAGCTGTCCCTGAGAGTAAGTTTAGATTTATGGAGTTTCACACCAAAAGGCCTTGACCTTCTAAGACCAACAAGGACCACACTTTGAAAACTCTTTCAGAACATGCCTAACCTTAAGGGAGATAGCAAGATAATATAAAACAAAATGTGGCTAAACTAGGGGGGATTATGATTATTTTTTCTTTTCACCAAATTATTTGAACTATAGGGAGAGCTTTCTGTCAGTCTTGATATCTAATTTTGGCCTGAGAATCTGAAGTCATCTTCAGTGGCAAAAGTATTGAACACAAATATTAGAACATCAAGGTGTTTTTCAAATGTGACTTTAAACAAGATACACATTAGCCTTATCCGGTACCTTTGTAAACAGGTGCAAAGCCGGATCATCCAGGAGAGTGTTGACCACATTCCTGGGACATTTGCTGGGCTTCTTTGAAAGAGCCGGGCAGGGCAGTATTAATGAAATAATATGTGCAAAGTGCCTAGTACTTTGCCTGGAACCAAGGATTATTACCATGAAAAGGACAATGATTTACCTGTTGGAGACAGATAAACAAAATAACAAGCTTCCCAGTACATGATGTCCGATGTACTTGAACAATGTCTTAACCACCAGGAGCGTGTCTAACCCAAGTGGATGATGTTGGCAAAGCCGACTTTAGCAGATTTTAAAGCTGCCATTCCAAATGCTATAAGTGGTTCTTGCTCTGCTATCATTCTTTCTGTGACTGTCATTCAAGCAATTGTCCACTGCCCGTCTACGGCTCCATTGCCCTTTCAGTGTAGAGCTGTGCCCAACTAGAGCCAACCGTGCAGGCAATCAGAGCTCACCGGTCAACTACCAAGAACAGACGGCTATACTCGCAAAATTCAAAGAGCTAACACGTGGAAGTCAGGGTAGGACTGAGAAAAGAAACCCCAAGGCAAAGAGGCTGTAGGATATTAGTCCAACGTATATTGTGCACATCTTGAAGAAACCTCTTGAAATTGATGATTCCTGGTCTGCCATCTTGCTGTCTGATTCTGACCACACCTTCAACACCATGTCTTTCTCATAAACTTTGCTTTCTTGGTTTTCTACTTAGAGTTGGCTTCTATCCCATATTCTTCTGCATGCCTGCCCCTAAAGGGGGCAGGGGAAATCCATACCCCTCAGTCAGAGGACTACATTCTCTTTTCAGGGAAATCCAAACACCCCCGTAGCATTTTTCATTCCCTCAAGGCCCCTGCAGCCGGTCAGCTTCATTCTCCAGGAACCAGATGGCTGGCCTCCTAAGACCTTCATGAGGTTCCTCAAGCAAATCCGCCCTCTCAGTTCTCCTGAGTATGAAAGAGATCACCAACTTGCACCACTGTAAGTTAATAAAGGCAGGTATTGTTCTTCATGCGAAAGAGAAGTTGAATGTCTTATTTGGGGCCAACCAATGAATTTGTATGAGATCAGATCTGGATGGACAGTTCTATAAAGGACCTGTACAAAGGTCAAGTTCTCTTTGTCTCCACCCTGGGTCTCCTGGTTCTTGAAACAAGTTTGGGCAAGATCTATTTCACAGGACCTTGCTAATTCAGAGGCCACTGGGGCAGATGACTTCATCATCTTCTGTGTAGATATTAACTTCCCAAATCCCCAAGCAATAGTATGAGAATACTTATTTTGAGTCTCATAATTCATTGAATATATGTTTGTAATCACAGGGAGAAATAAAAAACACTTTTGCAGTGAACTGAGCTGGGGATGTTTTGAGCACTATCTGATTCACAAGAGTGACTTAAAATAAATGAAAGCAGAATGATGTGCCTTCCAGAGGGATTGTCACA
This sequence comes from Propithecus coquereli, assembly GCF_000956105.1. Taxonomy (NCBI): domain Eukaryota; kingdom Metazoa; phylum Chordata; class Mammalia; order Primates; family Indriidae; genus Propithecus; species Propithecus coquereli. The sequence goes on along the minus strand of NW_012148397.1, from coordinate 291,418 downwards.
CTGGCTGGTTCTATAGCTGGTTGATAAATGTGGCTTAACCTGCTTTATCTATTTTGGGGTCAGATTGAGAGGGTTCAAAATGTACATATCCTCATTACACGGGCCTTCCCCTTGGCCAGGGATATGGAAAATGTGCCAACAGCCTCCATCCTATTGTTGAACTTGCCTTGGGATCCTTCCCTCAGTATTAGGGGTAGTCTAACGTGACAGATCTTCAATTAAAGGGTGATGTCAGTTGACACCATGCCACAGAGACCAGTTAAACATTGTTCCTTAGAAAATAAGAGCAGGATTCAATCCTGAGAACCTTGGTAGTGGTCCAGAGACTGAGTCACTTGGCTCTCTCGGAGCGTCTCAGCTAGCTACAACATGCTGAAAAGCACAAGTTCCCTTCGCACCATGGAAGCAGGAAAGCAAGAAGTTGGAAAATGTAATTTTAAAATAATATGCCGCTCTAGGGATCTACTCTCTCCTTCACAATTTAGGTCTAATCTTATTCATGGGTATTAACCACTGGTACTATAGTTCTCCAACTCTGCTTACTGGGAAAAGTAAGAGCTTCACTTCTAGAGTCTTTCAATAGTCAACACACTGCTCGGTGCTTGAATTTTTTTTCTCTTCTTTGCTTCTTGCAAAAGAGCTGGGAATTGAAAGATTAAATCTATTTTAATTTATGGGCCCCCTCCCATCTTGATGGGAATACTTGGATTATATTATATACTTATTTTTTTGTTTTTAAACCTTCATGGAAACCTACAAATGTACCCAAGTGACTCTGTGCTCTTGCTGGCCTGATTGAAATTTCACATAAAAATAAAGACATCTAGTGTGGAAGAGAAAAGACATGGCTGCTCCTCTAGAGGCAGAATGTGGTTACCTTTCGGTATCAGTTTTCTATGGCTGCTGTAACAAATGGCCACAAACTTGGTGGCTTCCAACAATACAATTTTATTATCTTACAGTTCTAGAGGTCAGAAGTTTGACATGGGTCTCGGTGGGCTAAAATCAGAGTGTCAGCAGGATTGCATTCCTTTGGCCAGGGACATGGAAAATGCACCAACAGCCTCCATGATACTGTTGAACTTGCCTTGGGATCCTTCCTTCAGTATTAGGGGTCATCTAACATGACGTATCTTCAATTAAAGGGTGATGTCAGTTTAGAGGCTCCCAGGAAAATCATTTCCTGCCTTTTCTAGCTTCTAGAGGCCGCCTGCGGTCCTTGGTTCACAGCCCCTTTCTCCATCTTCAAAGCAGCCGTGGAGGGTAAAGTCCTTCTCCCACAACATCTTTCTGCAGTCCTCTTCTGTCTCTCCCTTCCACTTTTAAGGACTTTTGTCATTACATTAGGCTCCCCTGGATAATCCAGGATAATCTATTTTAAATTCAGTTGATTTGCAACCTCAGTTCTTCTTTGCCACATGAAGTAACAGTCGCAAGTTCTGAAGATTAAGACATGGACATCATGGATGGGGGCCATAACAACTGCTAACTTATCCTATGAAATAAATCATACCAAGTAAATTCCAAATGCAAATGAGTCCTTTTCCATCTGTTTTTCTCCAAAGGAAAAAACGACTGAAATTGACTTTATACAACAATTACACATGTGAGTTCAGAATTATAAATTTATGGTAGAAAGAGAAAGGTGTTTTTTTTTTTTTTAATGCATTTTGGTTAACAGCCAAAGATTCTTAACTGAAAATTTGCTGAAAATACTGCTATGAACAGATGACTATTAAAGTTAAGTAGTCATCGAGTTAAGTTATCCTATAAGATATATTATAGTTTTAGTTCTTACATTTAAGCCTTTGATCTATTTTGAGGATTTTTTTGTATATAGTGTGAGGTAGGAGGTTCAACTTTATTTTTTCTGGATGTGAATATTCAGTTATCTCAGTACCACGTGTTGCAATGACTATTCTTTTCCCATTGAATATTCTCAGTATCCTTGTTGAAAATCAATTGGCCATCAATGGATTTGTTTCTGAATTCTCAATTCTATTCTATTTATCTATATGTCTCTCTTTGTGCCAGTACCACACAGTTTGATTATTGTAGCTTTGTAGTAAGTTTTGATATCACAACTGTGAGTCCTCCAAATTTGTTATTCTTTTTCAAGATTTTAGTTATTCAGGGTTCCTTGTATTTTCATATAAATTTTAGGATTAGCTTACTCGTTTGTGCAGAGGAAAAAAGGTCATTGTAGTTTTGATAGAAGTTGTATCGAATCTGTCAGTTAACTGGGGACTAATGTCATTTTAACAATATTAATTTTTCCAATCCATGAGCATGTATGTGTTTCCATTTATTTAGTTCTTCTTTGACTTCTTTCAACAATGTTTTATAGATTTTAGTATTTAAATCTTGTACTTTCTTGGTAAAATTTATTCCTAAATGTTTTACTCTTTTTGATGCTATCATAAATGAAATTTTTGTGAATTTTACTTTTGTATCGTTCATTGCTAGTGTATAGGAACA
>NW_012148397.1:258805-287950 GCF_000956105.1 Propithecus coquereli | reverse complement strand
TTATAATCCTTTTTGCTTCTGTAAGGTTGGTAATGATGTCCCCAGTTTCATTTCTGATTTTAGTAATTTGACTCTTCCCTCTTTTTCTCTTGGTTTGTCTAGCTAAAGGCATGTTAATTTTGTTGATCTTTTCAAAGAACCAGCTTTTGGTTTCATTGATCAGGGCTTGTTTTTGAAGGGCAGTGTTCACTTCAAATGATCTGCTTCCAAGTTGAGGGAGAGTGCACTGGTTTCTGCAAGCACAGATGTACTGCTCTCTAAAGTTCAGTGTTTTAAAAGCGATGGCTCTGTTTACATTTGATGAATGGAGTTATACATGTATTGACTTACATAGAAAATTCTCTCCCTTTTAGTTAAATGATGTTGGCTACGTTCTGACAGATGCAGCCTTAGCAGGTAATAAGGAAAAATCATTGTTAAAGACACTTAAATGTGTTACAATCATTTTAGTGGTTATTCTCTCTGCCAAAAACAAGTTAAACCAAATATAAATCTCCAAATGTAAATATTTCCTTTATGTTGTCATTTTATTCTCAAATGCTTTCTCAACATTTTATTCTTTGTGCACAGCACTCCTTTCTCCCTAGAAGGCCCAACTCATCTCATTCCCAAACCCCACAAAAGTCTCCATCAGTGTGATAAAACTAGACAGAGGTCCTGGTGAACAGCTACATAGCCTTCTCTTTTCCAGATCTGAAACTTTACACCATCTGTCTACTCTCCTTTCATGACCCGACCTACCATCTAGCAAATTCCTATCCATTCTCTAATGTCTTTCTGAATAGAGAAAGATCATGAATGTTAGATGCGTTTTCATCAGAAAAATCAGTGTGAAGTTCGTGGTGGATCTTGATCTGCTAATTACAGAAGAGCAAAGACATGATCTTGTGCACAAGGTAAGTCAGTCATGCATGAGGAATGGTCTGGGCAAAGGGTTAGTGACAGGAAAAGATGGGCTGAGAGCGGAGCATCGCAGGATAGCTCAGGGTATGAACATAAAGTCTCAAATAACCTTCACCTCCCTGCCAGATACACAGACGCATGTGCATGGACCTGCGCGCAAACACACATACACATAGGCCTTCCTTTTAGACACACAAAAACATACCAGTACCTTTAATCTGAAGGCATTGTCTTACATTTTTCTCCAGTGGAAATGAAAATGATAACAGAACAGAAGGACCTAAGGTCTTCATTTTGGGAGAGTCTATGGAATCCCCACATACATTCATGGAAGAAATCGGATACGACGGATGCACATACTGAGCCTCGTGTTTAGCAGAAGTGAGTCCTTGTGTCTCAGAAGTTGGAGAGCATGGGTGCACATCAGATTGTCTTTATCAACAGCCACCAAGAATTCCTCCCATTTCTGTAAACTCATGCCAAGACCTCTATCGAGGAGAGGAGGCCCCTTCCCTTGAATCTCAGCTGATCCCATTACCAACAGAATGCAACAGAAGTGTAACTGTGCCTTGGGAAGCCTGGAAGCTTCCACTTTCATCTTTTGGGACCCAACTCTCATTGAGTTTAGTTTGGGCTAAACTACTAAAAAATAAGAAACAATGTGGAGAGAAGAGAGAGGTTCATTCGCTTATTTTTTAAAAGATCCTGGGTGTTTGCCTTCTTGAAAAATGTGGCTTTCATTTTGAAATGAAAGTGAAACAACCGTGTTGGTAAGTGTTAGTTAGACAGGTCTGCGGCGGCAGGTTGGCCTGTGAAGTCACATCTGCACAGCCTACCCACGGCTTCCAGGAACACCCTTTTAAGACCTGGTTCAAGATGCCCTCGAAATGTCTCTTTGTTTTCAAGGTGAAGAACATGACATTTCTTAGAGAAGCAAGAAGTCAGTACCCAGGTCAGGTGGTCATCTCCTCTGTTCTTGAATATTTCTTTGTGTGGGGGACTCATCAACTTCCAAAGTGTAAGTTCCATTTAGAGATTATTTACATTGTGGGTAAAGTTCCAACAGGATTCCGGCAGAGCCACAAAAGAAGTCCAGGTCTTATCGTATTCCACTCTCCTCTCTCAGTAATCACTCCAAAGGAGAGAGTTAAGGGACTAGGCCGGGCTCATTAATTTCCTCAGGTCTCCAGGGTAAATGTCAGCTGAGTGTGAAATGGGCCCTAGTGAGAGAGAAAAAGGGGCTCCCAGAGTCTGACTCGTTCCAGCTGAGAAGGATGGAACTTTCAAGGAGGATGCATGTTCATTGACTCATTTATCCATATTTATCCCAATCATACTCATCCCTTCACTCATTGCACAAACATATATCCATTACTAATCAGGTGCAGGCAGAGGGAAATATCTTTAAATCCATTAATACTCATCTTCAAGAAACTCTGCAAAGTAACTACTTTTGCCCGATTATACAGCCAGATTCCACTTGCCAATGGTCACGTCTACTCGTTGCCGGAATCACAAATCTTGCAAGATCTTCCTATTTCAAAGATCATGTTGATTATGCTGCCCTAGTGTTTCCCAAACTTACATGAGATTGCCATATCCAGTATCACGTATATCGTAATTTACTTAATTTCCTTAAATTTACTCGCTCTTTAAATAAATGTATTTTAAGTAACTTCACACGGTCAGCAAGAGAAAAAACATACACTGTTTTAAGTATCATGGCGATATTGCTGGTCACAAATAGAAAGGAGTAATGAAAATAAACCAAATTGTTGGATTCTAGCAAGATAAAAGGTCCTTTCTGAGGGCTTGAGCCTAAAGCCTGCTCTCTCTGCTGGAAAGGGAAACCAGCAAGTGTGGCCCAGAGGTATTAGAAACACACTGACACCCAGCTGAGACTTTGTTTCTTATTATAGAACGAGAAACAATGAAAGAGAATTGAAAAGGGCATTACATTCTCAACAGGAGTTAATGCCCTTCCTTTGGTGAAGCATCTAAAACCACCACCCATATCACCTTTGGGTAACTACAGCTGTGTTTCGTGTTTCTTCCTTCCTGAGTTCCTCTGAAGGTCTTGGAAGAGACAGACAAAACCCAGACAAGTGGAATACAGTGTGAACAGCACTGTGTTACCATCATCTCTGAACATTTTGACCATGCAGCCTTGTCATAAATCTCTGAGCCTATACTAGTTACACACATTTATATTCTAATTTTAAAATTAACGTATGTGCGAGGTATGTTAATATTTTATGCATCTTATAAAGCATACAAAGGTAGGAATGTCTTAAAAAATAAATGTGTTACTATATTTCCTCAGTTGCCCCAAAGAAGGCCATGAGTTGTCCCACTTGGGAGATGCCAGGTTAAGGTGGAAGAGCAGGGAGCACAAACAGAAGTCACCAGACTCACCCACAGAGAGGAGATGCAGGCTCAGAACAGGCTTTCTGGAGGGGGTTTCACAGGAAATGATTCTGGTGCCAGCAAGGTGGAGAATTCAGAACAAAGGGGCCAACCCAAGCAGCATGCACACACATTATACAGGCTGCAGTGAGGGAGGAGGGAAAGGAGACAGGAGGAGAAGGTGAAGAGAGAATGCAGAGTCCACTCAGGCAGAGCTTCAGAAACCAAGAGGAGTGAGAGCTCCATCCAAGAGGCAACCCGGAGCCGGTGAAGAGTTTTAGCAGGGAGCAATCCAAGCTCTAGAATATTCTTCCTCCATTCACATATACACACGCGTGGGTGTACAAACCCACCCTAACCCTCACAAACACAATGTAAAGAACTGCCAGTCTACCAAAAAATTCACTTTGCAGCATTCATTGGTTCATTCATTCAACACCCACTTATTAAGTGCCTACTATGTGCTAGGCACAGTATTCGCACTGGATGGTGAGCCATGAACAAAACATCATGGAGCTGTCGGTCGTGTGGGAGAGATAGACTAAAAGCAAGTGAATAATCAAAATACAGAAATAAATAATGTAAAATAGGAGAGAAATGGAATAGCAATTGGCAATTAAAAAAGCATTATCCTCTGATAGGTTTATCAAGGAAAGTCTCTGGGAGACACGTAACCGAGATGTGAACAATGTAAAACAACCAGCCTGTAAAGGGGTTAGGGAAGACTTGTCCAGGCTCTAGGGAGGTTGTAGATGAAAACCAGGAGGCTACAAAATCTTGGCATATTTGGGGAAACAAACAAACAAACAAACAAATGAAAAGCCTGGAAAGCTGAATTAGAGTGAGGGAGGATGAGGATAAAGATGGTTTCATAAGATGGGCAAGGACCTAATGATGCCCGGGAAGTAACGGAAAGCCAATAAAGGTATCTAACAGGAAGGGATGTATCTCACGTTACATCTGGACATTAAAAAAAAAATTTTTTTAATTGGGGTCTCACTATGTTGCCCAGGCTGGTCTCACACTCCTGGGCTTAAGCGATCCTCCCTCCTCAGCTTCCCAAGTAGCTGGGACTACAGGTGTGCACCATGGCACCAGTTTGTGTTAAGTTTAGAAAAGCTCCCTCTGGCTCTTGGGAGGCCTGGAAATTGCTGTAGTTCATCTCTTTCAGGGGAGCTGGCTTGGACAAGGGTGGTAGTGACAAAGTAACAAATGATAAAGATTTGAGTGATAATATCCACAGAACATGGTGACAATGAGGGTGAGAAGAGTGGAATTTGGGAAAGGATGCAGGCACCAAGATCATAATGTCCCAGGGAAAGCCCAACTGCATAAAGGAACACGGGGCTCAGCCTCCGGGCAGCACAAGGGCAGGACTGTCTCATGTCAAGGCAACAACAATGCTCCTTGCGGCTTCTGGAAGGAGCTCAGTCTCTCCGAGCATCCAGGGTGTCCTCAAGTCCAAACTCAAAGGGTGGCCTGTTAGATTTCTCTTTGTCTCCAAAAACTCATGCACACTTAATGCTGCCTTCCAAAAGAGCATTAAGCTATTAAAAACGCTAATGAAATCTGGAAATGTGGTATTGATCAGGGGTATTTTCTTCCAGTCACCACCGGGCTCTGGAGTGACTCAGAGAGAGCCCAACGCAGGCATGAATTATCCTCCACATCATCACCATCACCCTTAAGGAGGCCACATCTGCAGGACCACTCACCAAGGAGTTTTGAGACCCACCTGGGAAAGGAGTGGGGTGGACGCCAGTTGATAACGCAAGGCCAGACCACCCCTTGGTGGGAACTGTTCCCAGGAAGCTGATCATCAGCCTGATCCAGCCTCCAAGTTTGTTTTCTTCCTTTATTTCCTTTTCCTCACTTCTTCTACAGGTCCTGAGTGAATAGCTGTCCTCTGAGCTCTCTCAAACAAGGGGGAAGGGAACCAGCAAATATTAAGCAAGAAAGCACCTGCTATGACCAAGTCTCGGAGTTCGTGGCTTTCTGTCTTATCTCATCAGAGGTTCACAGCAAAGCTTCGACGTGGGGAGTATTACTCTTGTGTTACCAACAGGAAAAGTGAAGTTTGAAGATATAAAGAGATTTATCCAAGAGTGTCATAGCTAACAAGGGGTGGGGCCAACCCATCCCAGATAGTGAAATCAATAGTGTACACTTTGGATGCTCTACCACATGCCAAGCAAGGTTCTATGTAGTATATACACACTGACCCAGAGAATCCCCACCACGGCTCCCCAGGAGGAGACAGTAAGGAGGGGGAAAACCCCTGTGAGGGAGGTGTTCCTATTATCCCGGTAGCCTGGGGTCACCCAGACAAGAGGAGCTGGGATTTGAACTCAGGTATTCTGGCTCTACTCCTTGCCCTAGATTTGCTCAAATTTGTATCCTTTTCATTGCATAACTTCACACACAGAATCACTCAGAAGACAGTAATTCTAAAGCCAACAAAAGAAACTTTGGTGGGAGTCAGGAATGAGAGATAATGAAACAAACATTTTCTATAATGAATATCACACAGATTCAACCGCCTGGGCTTGCATGCATTCACATGTGTCATCCATGTGTTTGTTTCAAGGGACAGATAGCATAGGGTCCTGGAGATCCATCACACAATTATGTGTAAGTTACAACACATGGCTTAAGCTTTTTCAGCCTCAGTTTCCTCATTTTTAAAATGAGGCTAATCACTTCTATATGAGCTATATCCGTGCAAGTATTTGACAACATCTTGCACATAGAGGCATTCAACAAATGTCAGTCCCTTTCCTCCTCCCAAGGAAGCACAGTGTGTCAAGAAAAGGAAGATGAAAGAGACCAAAATTGATAGGCAGAGGTTTCCTTTATGTTTACAAAGGAGGCTCTTACTGAAGACACAGCGCCTAAAGAGGAATCCAAAATGGAGCTATAAGAGAATTCAGAGGAGCAAGGCAACATGTTTGATAACAACAACTAGAACAGCAGAAGAAATATTACAGTGGAAGAAGCTCTTGTGAGTCAGACAGTAAACAGGTCTGGCCTACCAATTATTTTTGTCGTTGCTGTTGTTGTTTCACAATCTGCCTGTGCCTCACCGGACACACTGTAGACCACCTACAACAAGGACAATAGGCTACCAGGCTATACCCTTACATATTCACTAGTCCAGAGTAGAGATAAAGGTAGATGTAGAAAGACAATGTCTCCACCCTCCACTGGAAACCACTAACCACCAAGCAGCGAAGACTGGATGAAGGGTGACAGGAGAAAGGGGACTTGCTGATAAATTATGGTCTTTCTGACCCTTAAACCTCCTTTCATGAAGCCACATGGACATTCATCCATATTGATATTATTTATTCGGGTGGTTGGAGTGGTAGTAATGACAGTGATAGAAAGGTGACAACATCATTTATTAATATATTACTTCATCACGATAGCCCTGACATGACTATAGATAAGAAAACTGAGACTCAGAGAGGTTACATCATTTGCCGAAGGTCACACAGTTGGGAGATGAATCATTAAAATGCACCAGAAAACTCTTTTTAAATGCACTCCACTGCTGACACACAGACATAGAGATCGAAGGGTGGGCGGCGATAGATTGAGTTTAAGAAAACACATTTCCCCCCTTTAGCCAGGTTGTTGCATCAGGTAAATAACCTCTTCTATTGTAACCAACACCCAGAGTAGTTAGATACGATCTACGGCTTTACTGAAGCCGTCTTCTGGGGGGCTGTTTGCAGGCCTTGTGATCTCATCACAGAGAGTAGGAAGGGGATGAACAAGTCTGACCAGAGAACCAGCTTGGAGAAGAGCCCTCAGTAGCAGGGAGCAAGTCTCAGCCACTTAATATCAGTCTTCTTTTCTTATTGATCCATTTTATTTTCCTTTTACAGAAGAGGAGCACCCCTGCAGACTAGCTCATCAGTGGGCCTTTAAAGGTTTCCTATTGATTTGTGAAACTGTCGTCTCAGTTCACATTATCCCTTTTGGAGACACCCTTTGCTTTTTGGTCATGTTCCGTATTTAGCTTGTGTTCCCAACATGGCTTCTTTTCTGGGAGCAAAGAGGAGACATCTTGGGCCTGAGGTTGCAGATTGATCCGATTTCATAATGCTTCTGACACCTGTTTGCAGGCTCCAGGAAGTCTTCAACTCCGAAGAGCAATGGAGAATGTTGGCAGAGGGGTGAGGGCATAGCGAGAGCCCGAGGGCCTCATTCCAAAGGGGTAAAGTAAGGGTAAAAAACGAGAACTGTCATTCAATGAGCACTTTCTCCTTGCTTCAACCTCACAACAAGTAAGGGAGGTCAAGTTACACAGACGAGGAAACTGAGGCTGAGACATAGGTAGATGTTTGTCCAGACGCACTCAGCTTTGAATCCTGGTTTCCCTATTAAATACCTGCGTGTTGAAATAGTTCAGCAAAGATGTCAGTTTCCTCATTTCCAAGAGAAGAATCGTGATAGAACGTTCCAGGGTTGCTGTAAGGTTCCTGGTTGGTGATGTATCTGAGGCCCTCGGTAGAGTGTCCAGCACAGAGAAGTACCCAGTGGCTATTTGGTGAATGACAAGAGACGCCCCCCTTCCACCCATCTGCTTATAAAGTTCCTTTGTCTTCCCTGGCCCTCATCATTAGAGGAAAATCCATTTCTTCTGTCTAAAGCTAACACTTCCCCTGAAGTCCAGCTTTTGGATGGTGAGAAAATGTATTTGAATGTTGGTTATTCCATTTACCCATCCACTCCTGTGGAACTAACTGCATGACTCCTGTCTCCAGCGTCTTCAAATTTCCTTCTTCTCTTCCTTCAAACATGGTCTTCCTCTCATATGCTCTTATCGACCCGTCTCCAGTATTATTTTCAGCCACACTTCTGGAACCTCCGTCCGCACAAGCGTTCATTTCTCACGGCTCGCTCTTCTCTCCTCAGCTCCTGGGAGCTGCCTCGGACTTGTCCTAAGCTCTGATCTCTCCGGGGTTCCATCCACCTGCTCATTGCTTGGCATTCACGACTCGTCCTCCCCAGCCTCTCTCTGGCTTTTGATAATGTGCTTCATCCTCTGCTCTTCGGCAAGGTGCTCTCCCCTCTTGGCTCCTGGGTCGTTTCATTAGTTCATTCACTTATTCACGCACTCAGCGGTGTCTACATGCCTCTGTATGCTGTGCAAGGCGCTGGAGTTAGGTGTGGCCTCCATCCAAGGAGCATCAGGATACAACTGTCTATTCCGGTTCTTTCCTCTATCCCCTGCTCTCACCCACTACCCAACCCTGATCCATTCTTGCAGCCTCTCCCCAGGTGTCACCTTCTGTGCAAAGACACCCTGCTCACCCTTAGACAGGGGCAATTATTTCCTTTTCTCTGTACTGCTTCCATCCCTGCAGCTGACTTCAATCATTGCCTATGTCCCATTGGACTGAAATTCTTTTGTTGTGCCTCTGACTTGCACTGGGCCTTCCCTAGGGGTATGAAATAGATGTTTATCAATAAACATCAACGGAGATGAATGAAATATTTTCAGTAACCCCTTTGCTTTTTCTCTTGCTTCCTCTTTTTCATTCTGTCCCATAAGTGGAGACATGCCTTCAGGAGCTGAATTTTTGTCTGTTCATGCTCTTGTAGGTGGTTTATTTATTGTATAACAAGCTGGGATGCTTTACTCTGTTTGTTCCAGTAGGGTCTTCGGCCATCATCTTGCACACAGCCATACAAAAGGGCACATGTCACTGTTTCTCCCCTGACCCCTCATCCCCACGTCAGGACTCACGCATCACTGAGCCTGGTACTCTCCCTGGCTCCAGTCAGCTATCTCTTGTACTCATTTCCTGTGGCTGCTGTGATACGTTACCACAAACTGGGTGGCTTAACCCAACAAGAATTTATTCTGTCATAATTCTAGAGGCTGAAAGTCTGAAATTAAGGTGTTGGCAGAGCCATGCTCCCCACAAAGCCTCTAGGGAAGAATCTTCCCCATACCTCTCTCCTGGCTTCTGGTGGTGGCCGGCAACATTTTGTGTTCCTTAGCTTGTAGCTGTATCACTCCAGTCTCTGCCCTGCTTACTCTGTCTTTGTGCCTTCACGAGGCCTACTTACAAAGAGAACAGCTGTTGGATTTAGGGCCCATCCTAAACCATGATGACCTCATCTTCATTTCATTGTATCTGAAAAGATCCTCTTTCCACATCAGGTCACATTCTGAAGTTCTGGGAGGACATGGATTTGGGGATGACACTACTCAATCCAATCTTCAACCCATCCTGTCTACTGCCACTGAAATTGGATTCCCCAATCACTGCTTGATTATATCCTTCCAGGCCTCAAAAACCTAAAACAACTTTAAATTTCCTTACTTCCTTGACCACCACAAGCTGCCTAAGAAGACTGTTTTCCAATCAAAAAGCACATTAAAGTACTTAAAAAAAAAACTGTGACCCTGATAAACCATGAACTCCATGGGATAGAAGTCCAATCTGTCTCTTTCATCTCCATGTCCCAGAATACGGTACCATTTCCGTGTGGGTTCTCAGTAACTACCTGTTGAATGACTTCACGGCAAGTTGAGCATCAGTTTCAAGTCCTCTAGCTGACTTTGAAGAGTCCTGCATTACCTGTCACTGCACTATCCGCTCCAGTCAGCATTTGTTGAGCAAAAATTAGGTGCTCTCAATAAATACTTGTTGGTTGATTGATTAATCCATCAACCAGTTTTCCTACTCTGAAGCATTTTTAAACCGGGTCTCCAGGGGGCTGGGGTAGGGGGCCTAAGAGGGGTTAAGAATGCGCAGTGGAGACACTTGATCAGCATACCCCCCTTAGAACTTCTGGGGCCTTCCTGAGGTTTCAGTTTTCCTGATAATCTACTTCTAGTCCTTCAAAAAAAATAATAATGATCTTTGGCACCATGGTTGGTGGGGTTCAGGACACAGAGCTTAAGATTCATATTAAGAATATGATGTGAGTTAAGATCCACATTTCTCTGCAGAGAATGTTCAAGCAAGGCAGGGAGACGGCCTAAATTAGAGATATGTCAGGCACCAGTAGTCTCTCCGGGATCACCAGTAGGTCTGTGTCAGTGAAGAACGTTTGTGAGAGCAACACTGTACAGCCACACATCTTCTAACACACCCTGCATTGGTGCAACTTGCACCCAAGTCTCTAGAGAAAGGGGGTTCTAAAACTCCAGGTGAGATTGCCCCTAGGAAGAAGGCGAGACTCGTGGAAGCGGTTGTTTGGGATGTAGCTAACCATTCTGTGGGGTGGCTCTGGCAGAAGAATGTTAATGTCTGTCAAGGATCGTAACAAAAAACAGAAAGAATGGAGGGGAGATTGGGGTCCCAATCACCGTGGGATTTGGTCACAGGCCACCACAGTTGTTGCCCACACCTGAGTCAACTCTCCTTCCCACTCCTACCCCAAGCTGATGTGACCTGAAGCAATGAGGGTCAGACATCTAGCAAGTAAAAAGACATTCACATCTACTATTTTTTTCCCTCTGTCTTCTTTTTTCTTTTCTAAGTGTCCTAAGTCACCCATCCATCCTCTTAGCACTTATTTTTTGGGGGATTAAAGAACTAAAGCTGGCTTTATTTTGTTTCAGTTCCCTTGTATCCATTTCAATAGAATCACTAATACCACTCATTTTCAGAGATTTTGTGTGCTTAATAGATTGGGGATATGAAGTCATGTGTCCAAAAAGATAATTATCATTCTGGGCAGTGATTGAATGGTTTCATTGTCCTCAAAACACATGCAAGGCAAAAAGGACTTTTGTTATGGCATTACCTGCTGTGTGTGTGATTCCTGAAACTTCACATGACTCCATTTGCCATCCTAAAATAACAGAAAGTTAACTTTGCTACAGGAAAAGTGGAATGTTAATAACATATAAATTTGTATTAGGATATTGTAAACTATGCAAAAGTTGCATTGAGTACTATCCTATTTTATCCTGGTGAGTGAGAGTTTATCACATGTGCCTATCAGTTACCTAAACGCATTACTTTCCTAAATTCTCACCACTTGGAGTTGGAGGAATGGGTAGCCCCTTCCCAGGACTTTCTATAGTAAGAACATTGATGGACAGCACTCCTTGCAAGACCTCTTTTTATTCCTGGAAGCAGAGAGGGCCCCAGCTCTGTGCTCTCCTAGTGGAATGTGGATGTGAACCAAGGGTCACCATTCCCACAACTCTCAGAAACCCCAAAAGGATTGACACAAAGGATTCTGGGAAAGAACATCCAGCTTCAGACAAAAGCAGGAATTGGCACATGCCAAGGACTAGGAGCATGGATCAAATGATGAGGAACAACACAGAACTTTCCTTCTGGGTATCTCAATTCATTGAGGGTTGGTTACTGCTGAGCCAGACATGGAGATGCCAAGAGTGGCTCCGCCTGTGGGTTCCCCTCCTCTGTATGGGCACACAGCCTCCATATGGCTTGAAACTCCCCCCTGCTCTTGCCCTGACAACCCAAGACAACAGAGCTCCATGGACTAGGTCTATGTCACCATCTCTGGCCAAGCATATTTTGTTCCCTACTCACTTCCTATCTCTTCCTCAACATCCCCTCCATCCCTCATCACAAGTAGGCACCAGTATAGAGTTAAGCACTCAATAATGCTCAAAGATGAGTCCAAAGACTGGGTCCCCTGGCTTTGAGTCTCACTGCACCACTTACTAGGTAGTTGAACCTAAGTAAGTGACCGAACCCCCTTGAGCCTAAATGACCTCATAGAGAAAACAGAAATAATACGCACCTCGCTCAGGCTGACATTACAAATGCTTATGCTGTGTGCCATACTCCAGGGGCACGGTGAGGAAACTGCCTTCTCTGCTAGAACTTTTGAATATCATGCTGTCATTTCAATGATAATCTAAGTAAAACTGACAACACACTGGACTATCTGGATGGTCCTTTCTATTTAAAGAGCTTCCGCCACATTTTAATGCCAACAATCACAAATAAATTTGCACTATATGATACTAATTTGATTGACTCTACTAATAAAAAAGAATAAAGGGGAAGTGAATTTAAAATGGTGCCACTGCCAAATTAATGCCAAGTGACTTACTTTTCTTTTCCCAGTATAAATAGGGAGCAACTGTGGGATACTGAGCCATCGTAACACGTGTGGGCACAGTGAGCTGAAATGCACCTGTACTGCAGCAGGCAGTACCACTTTTACATAGCAAGTTTTGAATCATCAAAACCATATCATCTGCAGCATTGCATTAAAATTGTTAGGCTGAATTTTAAATATGTTATAGCTTTTTTTTACATTTAATGTGTTAATTGATTTTGTTCCATAGTTTCTTAGGAGAAATAAGCGTTAGGAGGTTAAACAGAATTTTATTTTCTTAATATTTACATAATATCATACTTAAAAGAATATATGATTTTTTTTTCCTGTACTTTAAATGGATTCTGTGCATAGCTAAATTGGAGAAACACTCTAATAATACGTATGAAATTCTATATAGTAAATGACCCCAGAAGATGCACTAGGAATGCTGAGTTTCCTTTGCAGAGGTCTGTGTAATGGGGGTATCTCTTCAGCAGGGTGGAGGATATGAGGAATAAATAATCAAAAATATGTCTATTCATCACTTTTTTTGTGCACCCAGTAATATGCTAAGGTGTTGCATAGACTATCTTTCTAATCTTCCTAACTACTCGAAGGTACAGGGTGTTGTCCACCATATTGCATTGGCTTTCTGCCCTCAAGCATCCGACAGTCTACTCGGGAAATGACTCATTGCTTCCAGTTAATCTGAGCTTATGAATGTCCAATGCTACAAGAAAGGTGTGTGTGAGCTCCAAAGAGAAAGGGATCTGTCAGGGTAGGTTGTCTGGAAGGTTTCATGAATGGAGGGTCAGGTTTGGATTGCAGGATTGCAGGAATGTTCCATCTGTCCGTCCAGATTCTGAGCCCTTCTTTGGCACCCCAGGAAGCAACCTTTATAAATGATAGCAACAGGCCAGACACGGTGGCTCACGCCTGTAAT
Organism: Propithecus coquereli; assembly: GCF_000956105.1. Taxonomy (NCBI): domain Eukaryota; kingdom Metazoa; phylum Chordata; class Mammalia; order Primates; family Indriidae; genus Propithecus; species Propithecus coquereli. The sequence continues at coordinate 274,644 of NW_012148397.1, read as the reverse complement.
CCTAGCAGCCTGGGAGGTCAAGGTGGGAGGACCACTTGATGTTAGGAGTTTGAGACCAGCCTGAGCAAGAGCAAAACCCCATTTCTACCAAAAACAGAAAAAAATTAGCCAGGTGGCACATGCCTGTAGTTCCAGCTACACGAGAGGCTGAAGGAGGCTGAGGGTATTGCTTGAGCCCAGGAATTTGAGGTTGCAGTGAGCTATGATGACGCCACTGCACTCTAGCCAGGGTAACAGAGCAAGACCGTGTCTCAAAAAAAAAAAAAAAAAATGATAGCAACAGCTTCTCTTGCCATCTGTCTTCCCTTTGGGTTCCACCAAAGGGATGCCATCTTCTCACTGTATAGAAGCTTGGGAAGGAGTTTTCTCCTTCCAGAAGTCACCTTCTTCTGGAAGTCTTTCAGTGAGTTTCGTGGTCAGATCACCAGTGGAACTGGATGTCTAGGATGGAGGATCCTATAATGTTCCTTTCCAGAGCAGTTTTAAAATGATTTTCATGGATGTTGTCTTCACTGTGTTTAGCTTCTAGGTTTCATGCCTTGCAGAGGTATATCTATGGGTGTCCCCTTTGGAAATGCAGCTTTATCTCATAAGCATGTGACAGTGCACATAGGAGAGCTGCCAAAAGACAGAAAGTATGGTGACATCAGTCAAAGGAGAAGCCAAGCCAAGACCTCGGCAAAGGCATGAAATGGACACAGGTGGCTAAGAAGAGAGGGGTCAGCCCAGCAACCCCCTGGCGTCCCCCTTCCTGGTAAGTCAGCTGTTCCCTCTACTAAAGGCCAGAGGCCCCGTCAGGCAACATCTCCACTTAGTCACCCTCCCTGGGTATTGCCTCTTCCCTTTGCCCCTTCAAGCTGGGGGGTAATGCACCTCCCCTGCAACTGTTCCTTATTTATGTCCTGATCCCTGACCTCACCTCTGTCCGAAGTCCATTTACTACACTCTCCTCCTGTTACCCAGCTTGAGCACCCCTCTGTTTTCCTCCAGCCATCGACTCATGGCGGGGGGTGGTGGTAGGGGCCCAGTGCCAGGAATCTCAGGTGGATCGGGGGTTCTTCTCAGCTGGTCCAAGGTGTACATGAAGGTGAAGAGGACAGTGGACACTGAACACAATAATAAGTAGCAGTATTGGCATTTGCAAGCCTGCCTTGTGCCTGACCAGAAACTAGGATCTTTAGCTCCATAATTTTGAATCCTGGAGATACCATCACATTGCCATTCCCATTTTCCATGGGAGGAAGAAACAGAATGACTTTTAAGTCTAAGGCAGTTTAGGTATTAAACAGCAAGGTCAGAATTCAGCTCAGGGTCTAATTCTCTCTTTCTATGCTCGTTTAGACTTCTGCCCATCTCTCGGTGACAGTAACAGTCTGATGGGGATGAGATAGATACTGGGCTCCAGTACCCAATTCCTTCTTGAGGGTATTCAAGAGGAAGAAAAGATCTTATGCCCACTCACCCTTAGATCCCAGGGGTTTTCTTCTCAGGTCACCCCTTAAAGGAAGGGCTAGCAGATCCATCCCTTTCGTGCAATGGACTTCCTGGAGTTATTTTCTACTCCAGAGAGCACCCTACCATGTTAGCTGGAACGCCCTCCCCATACACAGCCAGAATCAGACTTCTGAAACTCTCTGGGCTCCTTTAAGTTAATAACTGTCCATCTTGCACCTGGCTGGCTTGCCTGCCTCTGGGCCCTGAACTCTGGCCAGCTGCTGTATCTGAGCTGGGGCCCACCTGCTCCTCGGAGAGCTTGAAGCCTCCAGAATGAGCATGCTCTAATGTGATTTCCTTGTGGTTAGGACATGGAAAAGGCCTAGTGTGGCTGTAGGAGAAAATCAGGGCATCAGGTATGCAGACCTGGCAAAGAACGTGCTAGCAGACCTGGCTGTGTGACAAGGTCCAAGAGAAGGGAAGAACTTTCTGTATCAATAAAATTCATTGCATTTTTTAGTGATTTCTTTACACGTTCATTATTAAATTTTTGAGAAAGAACAGTTTAGTGAAGGGGAAAATAAAAAACCACGATTCCCCATCTTGAGTATAAACTAGGAATTTTTTTCTGCATTTGTATGTAAATGTGTACACACATGCTTTTTTATTGCTAAAGTGTACGTCCTGTTTACTCAAAGTGGGGTCCATGGACCTATAGCCCTGAATCACCTGGGAATACATTAGAAACACATAATCTTGGGCTGAACCCCAGATGTACCAAATCAGAATGTGCATCTCCACAAGATCTCTGAGTGATTCCAGGGCACTAGGATGCTAAAGGTATCCACTGGTATGAAAGTGCCATGAATAATTCCATTAATCCCCTTTTAGTTCAAAAAATCATGCTCTTTCTAAATTTTCATGATCACATACTACAATACAGTGAAAAGGGCTACAAAACAGCCTTTTGCATCCATCTTTGTGCAAACAATAATGACAGTTACCATCATTACTGCTATGACGTATTGAGTGCTAATTATGTGCTAGGTCCTAGGGTGAAGTCTCTACAAGAATAATCTCATCCCATCCTTAGGAGGGCCACCTACAAAGGAGCCATCTCTCATCTTAGAAGTGATGTCACTGGGGCATTTTTTCAAGTGAAATATTTCACATAATGATGAGATTCCAAATAATGATACTACTATGACTGATGATAATGATGTTTAGCACTTATTGGGTACTTCCTGTACTCCAGAGACTGTATTAACTGCTTTACATTTCTTTTTTTCAATTTAAATCTCCAACAAACCTAAGAGGCAAGGGTTATTATTAACTCTCTTAAAAACCGAGGTGACCAACTCAGAGGTTAAATATCTCATCAAAAGTCACATTTCAAGACCACAGCAGAGTCCTAACCTGGACCTAGCTCTGCAGCTTACATGGTGCATGGAGAGGAATGTGCTAATTTGCTTCTAGTTCTTCAGTGCCTCCTTGGGGCCTCACCTCCCTGTCACTGTGGGCCCAAAGCAGGCCATTCTTCTCCCAAATCCTTTGTGTGTGAATAGAGGAAGGGATTCACGGCACTGCCTCCTCGGCAGGGATGGGCTTAGGAGAACAGAGGATTTGTTCCTAATCATGGCTCTGCACACCAGAGCCACAGGCATTGGGATCCTCAGACATTCAGACTGGCTGGCCGCGTGGCAACCATCCCAGGACTTTGCAGGGAACAATGGGCACTGAACTGCAGGTGACCCGACCTGCTAATCGCTGCCTGATTACCAGCTAATCAGTGCCTTGTTTGGGACACTGAATCCCAATTCCCTTTGGACTGGGCTGGGCCTTGGCAGGCAGTCACCTGGTTAATGTGGCAGGGGCGAGGCAGGGGGCCGTGTGTTCCAGTGAGCAGAGTGGCCAAAGGCCGCCTCCGTGAAATGGTCACAGGATCTGCCTCTCTCCTGCTTGTCCTAGACAATTGCAGCACTTGTCAACAGCATGGAAGTGAACTGAGGCAGAGAAATGAAAGGCCAACTCCTCCTTTCTGGAGCCCATAGGAAAAAAAAGAAAAGTTAATCAACTCTTCCAGGCACAGAAAACAGAAGACTTCTTTTTGTCAGAAATTTTCAAAAGGAAGTATCAACTGAGAGGATGAATTAACAACCACCATCAACACCCCGTGGCTACCACCGCCATATTCAGTACTGTCACAACCATCATCACTCTTATCACCTCGACTGTCACCATCACCCCCCACCACCACCATCATCACCACCACCTTCGCCATGACTATTACACTAACATCACCACCATGAACAACAAAAACACCACCATCACTACTGCTACTGCCACCATAATACCACCACCATAGCTGCCATTGCTACCACTGCCACACACTGCCATATCCTAGGAAAGCAATTTGAAGTGTTTTAAAAAAACACTGGATTGTGAGCCAGAAAAATTTAGGAGATGTACTAGTAGTTTGAGTTTGAATAATTAATTAAACTTTGAAACTTAGTTTTCCCAAACAGAAAAATAGAAATACTAATAGAACCAGCTGATAGGATTGTGGCTTATGCAGAACATTTATCACAGTGCTTGATAATACATCATAAGAATTCAACAAAATTGACTGTCACTATTATCATTATTTCTGCCCAAACTCCATTTTAATACAATACATAGCTTCTCCTAATTGAACATGGATGAGGAAAGGACGTATCTTTCTATCCCTAAATGTCATGGGACCCTTCAGGCTGCCTGAAAACCCACCCCATGGTGGTATAGGTTGAAGAAAGTTCTAGATTTGGAATAAGCTGTCAGGGTTTGAATCCAGATGTGCTTTTTAAAAGCCATTCGATCTCAGAAAGTTCTCTAACCTCCCAGAGACACCATTTCCTCTTCTGAAAAATGGGAAGTGATAATCTTTTCCTTGAAGGATTGTGAGAGGATTACATGAGATAAGATAGAAAAAGGACCCAGCAGATCACCAAACCCATTGAGTTGACTCTATTGCTGATATTTTAGTTTTGAATAAAAAATTGTCAGGAAGTAGAAAACTTATGCATTGCCCTAAAGAACCTCCTAATGGGGGAATAGGACCACGTCTTCCTCTCCCTCTTCCAGATGGAGCTGCGCCCTACATGCTGACCGGGTCTTTGGGCATACTGCAAAGGTCTAATAAAAGGTTACCTTTGCCCAGTTGCTTCAGTTCTAGGAAGCTGTTCAATGTTTGACTATATTTCTCCATACTCATTTAAAAACAGTTCATCAGGTTAGTTCAGTTGAATTATTGCTCCCTGGGAGTTTTCCAAACCCTGGATTTCCTTCACAGAGAGTTGGATTCTATTCCATTCTTGGAACTCAGCTCCCTGTCCCTCTCTGTGACCCCAGATCACAAATGCAGTATAAATACCCCGCAGCCTCCTGCACTAAGGGACTCTCATCTCCTGGGTTTTCCAGAGCAAGAACGTAAGACAACCTGTCCATTTCCCTTCCTCAGGTCTACAGTGTTGGCCACTGATATTTTGGTAGCAGACATGAGTGTAATGGATACTCCTGAAAGTATTTGCATGGTAAGAGGAAGAAGGGGGAAAGAAACGCATTCCATTTGATCAAGTTTGGTTCCTCCATGTGCTATGTGAAGTATTACTCAGTAGACTTTGCAGCGCAAGCCGTGGTGAAAGAGCTCTCCACACAACTTCCATCCATGACCATGTAGCACAAACTACATATAGCCAGGGCAGTCAAGAGATGCATTGATGTATTCTAAACTCACATAAATAAATTGCTTAGGATTAATGTTGGCCAACTCAGCACCTGGCTGGGGCAGGGCTGGGATCTCTCCACTAACATCAGGACAAGTGGACTATTGGCTGGCAGTGTAGCGCTTCATGTTCAGAGCTTTCTTCCCTGTAAAAGTCTAGATTCGGCTACCAAATGAGAAAGAAAGGATGCTGGAAAGAAAATTGACTGGCTGATAGTCCGCAAATTCTCTTTTGAACAGTCAGATTTCATCCCATCCTCTACAATCTTTCATAAGGATGGACTGATTGCTCTAATTTCTAATTTCCCACCTACCTGTTGATAGAATCTAAAATCTTTTGCCTGTCGCCATGTTGAGTGTTTCTTTGCCATTTAATCCTCCCAACAACCCTGACTGGTTGCTTTCCTTATTTGTTCACCCAGCACTGCATTTCCTAAAACTTCCTATACTGCAAATTGGTAATTATATGTAGACCATTGCTTCTAACCGCTACACGGTATCCATCATGAGCACTATTTCATTTTATTTCCCTATTTCCTCAACCATGGACCCCTTGGTTGCCATCACTACCAACACTGCCATCGCCACTAGAACCATGACTACCACCATTATCACTACTACCACCACCCTCCTTGCTGGCCCAGCAACCGTGGGTACTGGCACCATGACATCCTCTTATCTTTTCTCTCCAGGACCCAAGCGAGGATTCTTTGGGATAGTCCATGTTGAAACTACCGATTCTAACATACAGGGATGCTCGATTTTTGTGAGCTTATTCTTCAGATTGGCTCCACAAATCTGTGCTCCTAAGAGCAGGATGTGAAGACTGGTGTGTTTCCACCTCTCAGGCCAACACTTGGCATTACCCAACTTTCTCATTTTTACCAGTCTGATGGGTAGAAAGCAGCATCTCACTGAATTTTATTTGCATTTCTCTGATTTTTGGTTTAAACACCTCTTTGTATTATGTTAGTCATTCGGATTTCTACCTCCGTGAATTATCTGTCATAGCTTTTGCCTCTGTTTCCGATGGATTTTGTAATCCTTTCTTGTTAACCTTACAGGTTTCTCTCACATATCCTTCATTTGTTCTTAGTAAATTTTGGATGTTGCAAATATTGTGTTCAAAGTTTTGATTTTTTTAAGTCTCAACTTTGCTATCTTTCATTGAAGAGAAATCCTCAATTTTGGTGTCATCAAATGTATCACTTTTCTTTTTTTGGCCTATGGTTTGTGATTTTGGGTCTCCTTTAGAAAGTTTCCTTCCACTTCTAAGTTATAAAAATATTCTCCTAAATTTTTTTCTGCTAACCATATAGTTTTTAATCTCATATTTAATCTCTTATTCATCTGAAATCCACCTTTGTATAATATAGGAATAGAGATGTTATTGTTCTCTATGTAGTAGACTACCTTCTGAATATTGTCTACTAAAACATCTAACCATTCCCAATGATTTATAAGCCGTGTTAGCCATATTTCAAGTCCCCATTTATGAACAGGCGTGTCTCCAAGGCCTCTGTTCTGTTCGTTGGTCTCTGTTCCGGAGCCAGTGGCGGACTGATTTTGTGATAATGGTTTTGTAGCATGTCAGTATTTTGTAAGGTAAGCCCTTTGCCTATCTTCTTCTTTTTCACAATTGGTCTTCTCTCTGGGGAACTCTCCTCTTCTGTATCCATTTTAGCATAATATTTTTGTATTTCACAACGATACATTTAAAAAAATAAATGCAGCCGGAGTTTTTATTGCAACTGAGTTACATTTGCTTTTTAGCCTTTAAACAAAACAAGACATTTTTTTTCAGGTGCTTTCGGATGTAGAACGTGTCACGGAGAGGGGCTCTCCTTGCACTTTTGGGGTCAAGGTGCCGTGTTGCTTCAATCGAGGACAGCGGCTCTCTCCTCCTGCCCTGCACTGTCCCCGGGAGCCCAGGGCAGCCTTAGGTTTGCTTTTGGGTTGGGCTAGTGCTGTTAATGCCTGATCCCTTCTTGAATAATGACTCTGCTCAGGAAACCGTGCCTCAGGGCTCAAATTTCCCCCCACTTAAACTTGTGGCTTCTTGGCCTGAAGCCTGTTCCCTTCCCAAAATGTTTGTTACTGCAGTGGCTTTTTATGGCACTTTATGGAAAAATTAAGGGGTGGGGGGAGATGACTGTATTCTGCAAACCAGCCTGTCTTTAACCTTCGTTTACTGGAATTCGAGTCCTCTGCATACCTTGTTAGCAGAAACAAAACTCAAAATATATTTTTTCCATCCAAGCTCACAATTGGAATGTTCTTTACCTCTTAACTCAGGCCAGGACAAATGTGGCCCAGACTCTGAAAACAGCCTGCTATTGAGAAGAGCGACACGGCAGCCTTTGCAGAACATCCACAACTGCAGTTATCTGCGTGGGGGACCGCAGGGGCCCGGCCCGGTGAGAATCAGAGCCTGGAGCCCACCTCGGCCTTGCGAAGCTGATCACAAAGGAACGTCTGTGACCTCACCCCGCGGTCCCCCGATAGCCCCCTCCAGCCTCAAAATCATACCTGGGAAGCTATTGGGCTAGAAAGGAGCCCTCCCAGAGCAAGAAGTTTCTGTGCTTCTGGCAAAGGGAGTCAGCAGGCTTAAGATACAACCCGGTCTCTGCTACAGGGCGGAAAGGCAGAGATGTTGGCCCTGGTACTAGCAGAGGAAGAAGGGCCAAAACAAGGTCCTCCCGAAATGTCATGTTTTTCTTAGAACTAGGGCCTATATTACACACAAATTTGAGATTATCTCTGACAATTATCTAAAATTAACTGTGGTTTTCAAATGAAAAACATTTAGGGGAGGATCAGATAAGAAAGAGGCCTATTTATAATACTAGCAGGGGGCAGGGGACAGAAGCACAAGCAAGAGCAGGAGAGTGACAGCAAGTGAGCCAGAGAGACAGCGAGTGCCACGTGAAATGACACCAAATGTCCTTGCAGCATCATGAGCCTTAATGCTGATTTCTTTGCCTGCCCCTATTAATAACAGAAAGGAGGACTTTTGTCCTGATCATCTGTCTGCCTCTCGAGAGGAGTGCTGGGTTTCCGTCTCATTCTAGGTACAGCCAAAGCCGGGTTACTACCACTCTGAACCACCGAGTATGGCATTAGTCAAAGTATGTGTCCTTAGGGGTTGAAATAGTCGCCAGTGATTTCTCACTCCAAAATGGTTATTTACAGGCTGCAACTCCCTGGGGCAGTTAATAGAGCCAGACATGAGACAGAGAGCAGAACCCCGCTGAAGCTGTTCTACGTGGTTAGACAGACTCACAAAGAAAGCACTTGAGTACATGCAAGCGTTTGTGTTCACTTTGAGAGAGCAGCCCATAAAGAGTGTACTGCTGTTATCCCCATTTTACAGATGAGAAAATCGAGGCTCCAAAGAATTACTTGGCAAGAAGAAAATGGGCCAGAACTTCAAGTGGGCCTGAGTTCAGATCCTGCACTCTTCACCCACCACACCAAATGGCCTCTATTCAACCACCTCCATTCCTGTTCCACTTGGTATGATTCCTTCTGCACATGGTGTATACAGACAGCTACTCCGAGGAAAAGAGAGAGAGATCCGGGGGTGTGTGTGTTGAGGGAGGGATGTATTTAAAGGAGTAACTCCTTGAGCAGAGCAGCAACAATGGTTCACATAAAAGCCACCATCTATCCAGCATCCATTCTGTGACAGACACAACATGCTATTGCATGTGTGTTGCTGTATGTAATCTTCATGTGTTATTACATGTAACATGTTATGTATTTGAATGTAGTCTTCATAACCACTGTGCAGGTGAGTCCATTTTAAAGATGGAAAACTGAGGCTCAGAAGAGGTAGGTATCCTATTAGCCAGGGGTTGAGCCAGGGTTTGAACTGTGGAGTACAGAGGACATTCACTTTCCACCGCACCGTAAAACCCCCTCAGCACCGAGGTCTGTTAAGTGGCAGGTATTCCCAGGGGCTTTGGGCTGTGTCCCCACTGCTTTTGCCTTTTTCCTCCCAGACACAGGTTGGCAAAGAACAAATTATCCCAAACACCAAAAACAGCCCCGTCGGAAATATTTAACCCGCGCACTTCCCAACTCTCTGGCACGGACCAATCCCTTGTCTTGCCTTTGTTGTTGGCCAGGGAGAAAAAGCATGAAAAGAAGCACGGTTTTTATAACCTCTTCAGCTCTAAACCATGTTTCCTGTGCACTTAGCAGGTCTTAATGGAAACCAAACAGTTCTTTTAGGCATCTATATTCTTAATGCCCTGAGTCAAGTGCCCATGTGGTTAAGAAAACGGCACCAACCAAAACATTTTTTAAAAATATTATAACACAACCTGAAGTGACCATCGCTAATTCAAAGAGGCAGACATAGTTCTGAAAAGTTGAAAAGAGGTGAGTCTTTCACAAGATTCCAGCTCAAGGCCACATTTGAACAAGGATAATCATCCCCCTAGCAAGGTTTTGTTTATCTGGCCATTAAAAAAATTTTTTAAAACAACTTTTACTTTCGGCTCTCTGAATAAGGACTGTTTTTCCAGCTGTGTAGTTTAAGGAGAATACAAGAGTCCCCGTTTGGTTATGTTTTTTTCAGGCTGGGAGGGAAGTTTCTTCCCCAGTTTTGCTTGGGCTAAACTGCACACGGAGCAGTTTATTTATCCTGTTTTATCGCACACCTGTTTGGATATGGGCTGTTTTCTGGTATTTAAACATACCATTTCTTGCCAATTGCTTTATCTGCAGCGCCCCATGCTTTTGCTGCAAATGTTTCTTATTAACTCAGAAAGAAACACCAAGTGCTCCATGAACGTTATTAGTGAGGACTAAAATAACTTAATAATAGCTTAATTGTTACTTACTTCGAACATGTTATCACTGAAGAACTCTATCCCAGGAATCCATTCAAAATGAGGTAGAGGCCATTTCATTGTACCTAAGCGGGGGAAAGAGTAACAAAGCCTTTTTGGATAAAATCTTTTAACAAAAACCATTTTTTAAAGGCCCCTGCTTATTTTGAGCTAGTATGTTAGAGGGAAAAGGAAACATTGCCAGTTATAGACTATAGTGGGCCATTTTACCCACTATGGAAGTTCTGGGGTACACAGATGGCAGCCTTAGAATTTGGGTGAATACCCTGACTCCACTTTTCTGAATCATTTAGATTCTAGGTACTTCTCTCACTACATCAGTAAAATGTAGGTCATAATAGCTGTCCAGTAGTGAGATAATTTAAATCAACACATAGCTATTGAACAGCTATTACAGGATAAGCCTCGTGCTAGGTCCTGGGGTGCAGAGATGAATGAGACGAAGTCTCCATACCCAGGATTCACAGTTCACAGTCTGGCACATAGTAGGTCTCCATTCAACATTCAGGAAATCTGAATATTTACATGTAGATTCATAAACAGCTAACTATAAAGCCAAAACTAAACCTGCACAGTTGAGATCTGAGTATTTATGTGAGGCAGCTAATTTTATCCTGCAGCTAAAAAGTTAGGGTGAAATACTAGCTTAACAAACTGTATTATATGAAAACAACTATTATTCGTGGCATTATTTGTTTAATATCACCTATATACCAGGCACCGTGGCGTAAGTAATACACAGTCTTGGCCACAAGATACTCATCATCTAGTTAAATGATGGATACTTAGGGAGTTCAGCGAGTGGCTAAGAACCTGGGAGCCAGGGAAGTGGAGGAGATGAAAATTTGTTTAACTTGAGGGATGGGCGAGGACTAGAAGAATCGAGAGAAAGATGGCAGCGTTCCTGATGTGAAAGACAGCAAAAGCAAAGACCACGGGATCGGGCAGGATGGAGACCTGTGAGGCAAAGACGGGGGAATCTACCAAGTGGGGGATGAAATGGGAGTCAGAAGACCACTGCCACGTTGAGGCTTGAAATGCCAGTCTAACCGTAGGGGTTGAGGCTGGAGGGTGGCAATCCATGAAGAAGAAGGAAGGAGAATTGCAAGGAGAAGACGGAGTGTTCCAGGACTACCACGCGGTGACACCCACAGACCAGCAGCCTCAGCACCCCCTGGGAGCTGTCAGATTGCCAAGTGTCAAGCCACCCTCCAGGACAACGGATCCGGAATCTCATGTTCACGGGACTTCCAGGTAATTCTGGTGCACGTTGTAGTTTGAGAAACACAACACTGGAAGATCAAGCTGAATGAATTAAAATAAGGAGAGACAGCAGACAGGGTGGCAAACGAGGTGTCTTCTGCAGGTTTCTAGCGTGAACTTCTAAGGGTCTCATTTGTGATGACAAAAGACAAGGAAAGAGATGCACGGTATGGATAAGAATAAAAAAGTCATGATGCCTGCACAGGTAGCATAGATTATGCACAGATGGCACAGAAGCTGGGCCACTGGACTCAGAATGCTGGCTCCGTGATGGCAACAGGGAAGTCAAGAGTGGGCTCAGGAGGGCAGTTGACAGAGCAAGAAATGGCAGGTGAGACACACTGAGTTTGAATTTGCAGAACATCCCAACCACGGAGATCTTCAAAGGATAGCGTGGAAGACTGGATAGGAAGAAGAGAAGCAGCATCTCCCATGCGGGAAGGACCGTTCTTTGATTCTCTACTGCATTTTCAGTTCCTAGAGCAGTATCCGGTGTGGAGTTGGCACTCAGAGAATACTTGTTAAGTAAGTTGATGGCTGGGAGACATTTGTACAGAGGCTCCTTGAAGCTTTTAGAAAAGGTCAGTTAACCAGGATGAGAAGCGTGGAGCAGCCTTGCTGGGGAGTGGCACTCAGACCACCACGTGGGCACGCTCAGGATCTTGTTGGAAACGCAGTCTCCGGGCCCCACCCGAACTCTGCTAATTCCCACTCTCTCCAGGTACCCCATGAAATCTGAACTTTACCAAGCTTCTCAACTTTACCTGAGGCATTCACAAATTTGAGGATCTCAATTACAAAGACAGGGATCAAAGCAAAGGAGGACTCAAAATAAAAATGCAGACAATGCCCATCGTTAGGAAACAAGAATTCTGCAGCTGGGAAAGAGAAAGGAAGTGAAAGCAAAAGTGCATCAAAATGACCGCAATCCATCCGGACCCTCTCGGCATTCAATATCTCAATTTCCCTACAATAAATTCATAGTTTTGTTGTTCCATTTCCTGGTGGTAACAAGCTCCATAAGATTGGTGCATGGTAGAGAAAGCCCCATTTCTTCTTCTTTCAAGCACAAAATGGGATCTACCCTTATGAAATGTGTTTGACATGCATTGATTAAGCTCCTAGTATGTACGACTTGCACTGAGGTCCTCCAGGGATGCCGGGAAGGCTTCTTGGAGGTGGTGGCACATGGGGAATAGGCAGGAATTTGCTAACCAGACAAGGTAGGTGTGGAGTATTCCAGGCAGAGGGGAGGGTGTGGGAAAGAAAACTGAAATCTGATCTGTGTGGCCCACGTGGGCTTTGCCCAGGGTTACTGGGCATGATGAACGGGGACAGGCGCGTGAGGATGGAGAACAAGCCCTGGAACCGTGGGTGGAGCCCAGTGGCCCCTGCCCATGCAGAGCCATCAAGGTGGCATGCAGGCGGGGCTGGGAAGAGAGCTGCCCCCTCCTCCCACGCTGCCAGGGCCTCCAGCCCAGCACCTTGGAGGGCAGCACCTGGAGAGAGGGAGGGAGCAGAGCAAGTCCTGGCACCCCCACCCCATGACTCACTCTTGGCCCTTGGAGCGCTAGTCTTTGCCGAGAAGCCCAGAGCTGCTCAGGGAAGCTGCTGGGAAGTGAGGCTGGGCTGGGCTCCCTCTGCCCTCCCTTCCCTGCACAGAGGCCGGGACGGGCAACAGGCAAGCCCTGCTGGGCCCTGTGATGCCACCCAACACAGGAGGGGGTCAAGAGGCATGTTAGCTGAGGCTGAGCGAGGGCTGAGAGGTCAACTGGTGTAAGATGCGGAAACTGAGTCCTAGTGAAGGAAAGGACTCACCAAGGCCATACTGTGAGATTTCAGCAGTGCTTGTAATCACGCCCAGACCTCCCCATGTGTAGCCGGTGTCTTGTGGAGGGTCTCCGCCTTGCCACATGAGAATAAAGGAGGCCTACCTGCTCAAGAAGCCAGGCTTCAAGTTATATGTTGGTTGACTGAATGGTCCAGCTCAGAGCTGCAAACTGTGGCTCGCAGGCCGAGCGCAGACATGTCGATTTACATATTGTCCGTAGCTGCTTTCGCGCTGCAACGCCCAGTTGAGTCTTTGCCCCTGAGACTACACAGTCCACAAAGCCTAAAATATTTACTATCTGGCCCTTTGGAGACAAAACATGTGTTGACCCTCTGTCCGATTTTAGCCTGCTGAGAATCTGCTAGGGAACTGATATAAAATAGTAGACCCGTTTGGGGTGGGACCCAGGAATCTGAAGGTTAGTAAGAGTCCCAGAGATGCAATGAAAAGCCCATTGCTGTTTTCATAATGCAGACGTCATGTACATGTTCATTTAAGGAAATCACATTCGTGTTCTAAAGAAAGCAGTATTTCCTTTGGACCAACAGAGTGAGGTTTTAACTGGAGACACAAGAAAGGAGGCTCAGAAAGTAACTGGCACCACACAAGGTGGTCGATGGGAGAGTGCAGGAGGTTTGGAAATAGTGTTGATTTTTTTCAAATCCTGGCCCCCTTTCTCATGGCCTTGGTGAGCTTGGGGACGTCGTTCAGCCGCCTTAAGTCAAAAATCTTCATTTGTTAGGTAGACAACGTTCCAGGGCTGATGGGAAGACCGACAGGGCAACTTCACACCATCCCGGGATGAAGAGGTGAGTTTCGTTCTTTATTATTCTCCTGACCTGCAGGGGGTCAGAATGAACAGATTCAGGCTTCCAACCCTGGTTTCCCGATTCCGTGTCCAGTGGACTTTGCATTGAGGAGAAGGAGAAGCACATATTTTTCTGGAGTTTGCTAGAAGATTTTCTTGCCTGGGAAAATAAAAGATGATTATTCAAGTACCTTCAGGAAGTGGAACTATGTTTAATTTTCTCATCCTTAAATATTTTTATTTAGAAATCAAGCCATCTCACAGATTTAAGGTAAAGAAATGACCAAATTGTTCTCTCTTTCTCTCTCTCTCTCCCCCTCTCCCCCTTTCTCTCTCAAATTCTTCTCTTGGACTCAATTTCTTCACAGTGAACTAAAGATAACCATACCTGCTTCTAAATATTGTTGTCAGCTTGCTACAGCTTGATACCTGTGCAGCTGAGTTCACATGCTATCTGGTTGTTTATAACTATTCAATAAAGAGCCTCTATTAATATTAATACAAGGACCAAGAACAATGGTGAGGGAGATTTCCTCCAAATTATTTACTGAACAGTTCCATGCATTAGTCCTTAAACCAATGAATACTTTGATTCTCCCTATCTAGCACTCCCTACGTGATATGAAAGGATATGGAACGTGGGGAGACCCTGCATTACATAAATAACATACGCTCTGACGTCTCTGTCCAGGTTATTTCTAGCTCCTGTTCTGTGGGAACCCGGTGTCCAGTGTCAGGTGTACCATAAACCATTGTTCCTTCATCGTGAGGCTGAAAAGAGGTGTCGCGGGGGAAGGTCTGCCACAGAGTCAGTATTAAATTGTCCATGCACTCAAACCTGGAGCACATTCTGAGGTTACGTCATATAGCACCAGCCCATGGCCAAGAACAGCCCATCTTGACCCTCCCCGGTCCCCCTGCCAGACCCAGAAGATTCACAATCCTGCAATGCCAATGACCCAGGGCCTCCCGGCCATTGCCTGGGCTGAGTTTGTAACCGTGAATTCCTCCTTTTGACTCCAGTGCTATACTGGGAAAGTTATCTTTTAGAAAAGCAAATAAGATGAAGGCCCCTTGACTCCTTGGGGCTGTTTCTGAATGCATGCGCTGCTCCCAGAGCAATGGGAAACAGCTGTGAAACTCTGGCTGCTGCTCCGAGAAGAGGGGGAAACATCACCAGGCCTGCGAGGGCTCCCTTTGGTAGCCACGCAACTCAAGTGACTTCTGGTTTTTAACGACAAGTTAGTGCATGTACTTCTCATTTCTCTATTCCCATGTCAGCCACTGTGCCAGCAGAAGCCCTGAAGACCTAAACTCTAAAGGATGGCTCAATGCACCCAGAAGTTGAGCCGGTGTTAGGAAAAATTGCCAAAGGATCTTTCTGGGCTTCTTATAAATATTGAAATGTATAAATGACACTGAATAAAACCAACACTTAGATAATCCAAACTACAGATGACAGAACAACAATAACTACAAAAAGCCCTGTAAGATTCCAGAAAAAACTTAGCTTCGCAGTTAGATTTTAATTTTTTTTTTAAAGGAAAATGAAGGAAATGTCTTATTTGTTTCTTAGAGCAGACATGATTGCAAGTAAGATATAGAAGAAACTGAAAACTTGTTTTTCTTAGTAAATATGCCAATCCTAGGCAAGAAAGGAAGAATAAAAGAGAGAGAGGGAAGGAGAGAGAAAGAGAGAGAGAGAATTAGGAAGGGAGGGAGGGAGGGCAAGGAAGGAGGAAGGAGTAGGGCTGTCTTCTCCATTAGGTACCAAGAGCCTCAACATTTAGGGCTAATGATACTTTTAGGGGCCCACAGAAATGTTTTAATTTTATTTTTCTTTAAAATCAGAAGGAAAAAAGTGAATATGATGACAATGAATGT
>NW_012148397.1:252215-257980 GCF_000956105.1 Propithecus coquereli | reverse complement strand
ACAAGCTAGTCCATCTAGTCCACCGTAGTTTGCATGCAGAAAAGAATTCACTACAAGAATGTGTCCTTCTGGGTTCGACTAGAGTACAGCACAGCATTGTGTCCTAACTCCCCACCCAGCACGACGTAATTACACAATGTATTATTAAATTAGGTGTGATTTACAATGGCAGCCAAAGTAATAAATACTTAGGGAAAAAAATCTACAAAAATAGACACAATCTGTATGGAAAAAATAGAAAATGTTACCTTATGTCCTAAAAGAAAATCTCAACATATGAAGATATAGATCATGGTTCTGGGTGAGCACATTATAAGCTGACAGTTCTTTCCAAATGACTCTATATTTAAATGCAAAGTAATTCCAGTCAAAACCCCAACAAGGACCTTGAGAAGCTCATACTAAAATCTCATATGAAAGGGTCAGGAATAGTCAAGACCACTTTGAACAAGTAGAACAAAGTAAGAAACTTACCAGGTATCAAGGTTTATTATAAATCTTTAGCAATTGTGGCATCATTATAGGGAGAAAAAGGAGACCGATGGAATTGAATAGAAAGCTCTAAAACAGATCCAAGCATTTATGCAAACCTAACATAGAATATAGTGGGCATAGAAACCAGCGAAAGGAACACGAACTATAAATACATAATCAATAGTTCTGGTGCAGCTGGTTTTCCAAAAGAAGATAAATAAAACAGATCACTTCCTCACTCCATACACACACACAAAAATTAATTCCAGATGAATTAAGACCGAAATGTGAAAAGCAAAACTAAAAATTTAGCAGAATACATAGAAGAGTATCTTCATGCTTTCTGATGGAAAAAGGTTTCCAGACCATGACTCAAAATACATAACCCTAAAAGGAAATTACTAATGAATTGGGATTTATTAAAACTTGAAAATTCTATACAGGAAAAGACATTATAAACAAAGCCAAAAGGCCACAGAGAAGATATTAGCAACACAATATCTATCAAAGGGTTGACATTCAGAATCTCATACAGTCAATAAGAGGAAGGCAAAGAAGCCAATAATAAAATGAGCAAAACATATGAATAGGCAAATCATAGACTAGAAAATCAAAAGGCCAATAAGTGAATGAAAAGATGCCCAGTGTCATTAGTCATAAAGGAAATTCAAACTAAATCAAGACATCATTCCACTGGAACCGAAAAGTCTAACAATACCAAGTGTTGGCAAGAATGCAGAGCAAAATCAATGCTCATACGTTCCTGTTGGGGTAAATTTTTACAATCACACTGGAGAGTAATTTTGCAAAACCTTGCAAAATTGAAGATGAGCATAACTGAGACCCAGCAATTTCACTGCTAGGAATATGCTCTGGAGAAAACTTTATACTTGTGTATGATATGTGGGTGCCAGAATGTTTACTGCTGTAAAATATTAATGGAATATTATAATAGCCCAAAATGGGAAGCCCCCTCAAATGCCCATCAGCAGAATGGATAAATGAATTGTGGTGTATTTATGCGTGAAATACTCCTCAGCCGATAAAATGGACTAACTGGAAATGGATGTATCAAAATGAATTCATCTTCCAAACATAATACTACATAGGAAAAGAAAATTACAGAAGGCTATTGGTTACACAAGGCTTAAATATAAAAACAATACTATTATTCTGTTTATGGGCATTTATATATTTAGTAAAAGTATAAAATCATTAAGTAGATTAATAATTAACAAATTCAGGGTAGTTCCTTCTGGGAAGACATGAGAAGAATGAATTCGGGAAAATTCAGTGGATTTCAATTGTCTTTATAACAATACATTATTTAGGAAAAAAATTGAATGTGAATATAGTAGAATAAAAAATTTTAACTGTTGAGTGATGACTGCACTGGGTAAGTTATGTTGTTCTCTGCGTTTTTCTATATCCTTGAAATATTTCATAATATCACAAATATTTATATTTTTAAGCATATGACAAATGTCTATTACAATTGCAGTTGAAGAAATAAAACACAATTATTCACAAATATGTCTAATGAAAGGCACCTTGGTAGAGAAATAAAGGTCTGGCAGAGAAATAACTTCTCAGCGAGGAAACTGCTACATTGAAAAGTAGAGTTTTCTTCTTGCCCAGCGGATTTTCTTTGGAGCTTTCTCATATTAAGTTTCAAGCCATTGGTACCAGGTTTCATGATGTGGAAGAACCCAGAGTCACAGATTCGGCCCCCTCTCCCGGGCATTCTGCATTTCACCCATCCCACCAACAACTAACACAAAACAAAAACATCTCATCCACGACCAGCACGAACAAGAGACACGTGGTGTGATTTACACTTGCTCAAGGTGCTTTGGCGCTGAACTTCCTGGAAGCTAAAACAAGGAGGGAAGCATGACCTTTTCGGGAGATTAGAGCCTGAAAACAATTGTCCCTCATTATAACAAAAAATTAAAAAGTGAGAAGCAAAGCCATCTACCCCCTACACACAGCTTGGACACTGAGGACTGAATCGAACCCACCATACACACAATGTATTATCTACACGGCATTTTCATGACTTTCCTATTCCATTGTCTTTATTAATGATTTCACTATTCAAGAATACGCTTGCCCAGGCAACGATCCTTCATTGCAGGAATTTCCCCAAAGGGCGCCCACGACCTCTTCCCTGGAAAGCATCAACAGATGACTGGTACCCTAAGAATCTTTGAATCTTTATTGTTTCCCCAATTATTTAGATAGAAAGAAAACATCCAATATTAGGAAGTTAGTGTCTTCCTCAACTTTA
Source organism: Propithecus coquereli (assembly GCF_000956105.1). Classification (NCBI taxonomy): domain Eukaryota; kingdom Metazoa; phylum Chordata; class Mammalia; order Primates; family Indriidae; genus Propithecus; species Propithecus coquereli. The sequence goes on along the minus strand of NW_012148397.1, from coordinate 255,216 downwards.
AATTATATGAATAATACCAAGAACTGGCATTCAGAGAATCCTATAGATTTTGTATGTATTATCTCATTGAATCATTAAAACATCTCTGAACACTTGGCACTGATGTTATTCCCATTTTACATCTAAGAAAACCAAGGCTCAGAGAGATTAGGTAACTCATCCAATGTCACACAGGCAGTAACTGTCAGAATCAAGACCGGAATTGGATTTGTATGTGCTTCAGTGTCTGAGTTCTACAACCAGTATGCTCTACTGTTTCTAATAGAAAAAAAATGTGGTCCATATTACGACCAGATCATGGGGTCTGGACTCCATAAGGGAAGAGGCTTGGCCATTGCTGCCTGTCTTGGAAACAAGTTCCACGAGACAACTGTTCTGAACCCAACCCTGTGGTTCTGTGGAGTTTGTGACTAGCCAATGGCCCTCATTAGCCCAGCAACTACTCTCCAACTCCACCCCAAGAAGAAAGGATGGCGTTTGTGCTCCCAGCTCCTAGAGCCCCCACCGTGAAGGCAGCATGGAGCCCCAGAGCCAGCCCAGGGACCGTGTGGCAGGCTGGGCCACGTGGTCGTGGGCCAAGGTTCACACAGGAGTGCAGAGTGATTTGCAATCAGTTGGGAGTGATTACACATTGTTTCTCATCGATAGGCACGAGGGAGCCCTGACGGGATAATGAGATGCAGCTGATGGAAAATCACAGCTGACTGTCGCCAGTGAGCAGAGCTCGCACAGCCCTGCAGTGCTGCAGTCGAGGCCTCCCCACTGCAAAGGCAAGGAGCAAATCCATGGAATTTTAATGCTAAGCCACCCCACAGTGCCAAGGGAAATTGACCGGAGGGTCCACCACTTAAGTAGTAGATAATTGGCTTAAGAGTAGGATACAGGGGATTCCTCTGGACAAACCACAAACCCTCCCAGGCTGGGCCTCCAAATAGCTCTTCGAAAAGGAGAGAGCAGCTCTAGGACAGGCAGTCTCAGGACAGGCCTAGCATGCAGGGTAACCAAGGATGGGTACCTTTCCCTTGCCTGGGCCCAGCGTAATGGATTCTTGGCCTCTGTGCATTACCTGTGCAGGGCTAGAGAGTGATGCTGACTGATTTTCTCACTGTGCTCAATGAAAGAATCTGTTTAAACTCTCTTTCCACGGATCAGTTCGCTAAAGGCCACCTTGAGCCCTGGTTACCCTTCTGTTGTCACGGAAAAACAGCTGTTTGCTTAAATTGAAGTCTCCTTCTTCCATGACAGCCATTACCGCCTCCCCAGTAAGAGATAATGGGCTTGAATTTCCCAAGCAGATGTGATTTGCTCAAGTCTTGACTATCCTTGTGAAGGCCATCCATACCCCGAGTGGTGTTTCTGAGAAAGGCACTATCCAATTTAATCTTCATATGTGCAGAGAGGTCCCTAATAAACGAACACGTGAAGAGCACAGCTCTGGGTCCAGACCTTTAATCAGAGTTTCCTCATGTGCCATCTCCATCCCCTCCATTTAGGATGCATGACCCCCGAATAATTCGTTGGACTCATTCACAATAAAGGAGGTAGAATTGGGCCAGTCGGTGATTGGTTAGTGAATGCCTGACAGAAAAACAAAATAGTGCAGTAAGTTGAAATCAGTCAAGTCCTTGGTTAAAATGGTTTTTGTTTTGTTTTGCTAACAGTTTACCATATTATTATACTTTTTTTATTTTGAGAAAACTCTAGATTCACAGGCAGTTGTAGGAAATAAGGCACAGAGATCGTGTGTAGACTTTACCCCATTTTCCCCAGTGGTAACCCCTTGTAGAATTTTAGTGTCATATCACAGGCAGGATATTGATATTGATACACAATATGGCTTGGATGTTTGGCCCCTCTGAATCTCATGTTGAAATTCGATCCCCAATCGAATTGGGGATTTGACCGATTGCAAGCTACCAACCTGACACCACTGAACATGGAGTCAGGAGGAGAAGCACAGTAGCTCCCCATTATATAAAATATTTCTAGTATACAGATAGATGTAAATAAACCAAAAAATATAGGTGAATATAAAATAATTAGAAAGTAATGACCTTTGCGGATTTATTACTTTTGTTTTAACATAATTGATGAGATGATACATTTATATAATTTAATCTTTAATAATGACTGTGCTTAACAACTGGCCTGAAAAATTTCTGAAAATTTAGTGATCAGCTCTCACATTTCATCACGAGCCAGCTCCAGCACTTTGCTGGAGTAAGAGATTATTGATGATGAGGAAACAGTTGTCTAGTCCAAACACAAATGTGCTGGTTGAGTGAATAAACTCACATGGATCAAAATTATTTGACCAGTGCAGGAGCTACCTGAGGTCTTGGATCACAGGAGTCATTCTTCAATTATGTATTCTTGGGCTTAGTGTGGCAATGGGCTCAGAGGCAGGGCTCGATCGATGCTTGTCCACCTTGCCCTTCATCCCTATCCAGCTGTGTATAAAGAAGGCTGACCTGCAAACTTATTTTGGTGACAACATAGGGACAGTCTATTCTTGAGCAGTGAAACCCTGGACGAGCTTCCTCCACTCCACGCGGCGGGTGTGCCCTAACTCTGTGACCCGGGCCAGCCACTGCACCCTGAGGCTGAAAAGGGAAACCACCTGATAAAAACACAATAATTACAAAAGGCTTTTTGTAAACTGTTGAGTACCGCCTTCTAGGGATTTGGTCTTTTAAAAGAAGAAAAAATACGGTGGAGGTGAGCAGAAAGGTTTTTTCACTTCTCTATAGGTATCCGTATCTGTTACTAAAAATATATATTGATTCTGGGCAAGATGAGAGAAGCGGTCCCTCTATAAACAACTAGACAACCAGACAAAAATATATGAAATAATTATCTTGAGGCACTGTACAAGAGACAGTGCAGGATTCCACTAACTTTCCACCCGGATGCACTTTTCTGTAATGTAGAATAGGGAGAGGGAACCCGGACAGCGCGATCTAGCTGAGTTGAGGAGACAGAGATGGGAGTTGACCATGAC
>NW_012148397.1:245145-249695 GCF_000956105.1 Propithecus coquereli | reverse complement strand
CCCCATAATATGCTGAAATAAAACAAACAAACAAAAAAAGGAAGCCCTTCAAAGTTGAAGGAATTATACTACTTGATTGTATGATTTAGTATAAAGCTGAGATAATCACAATGGCATGTTACATTGCTATACACATTCAAAAAATAAATCAGTATAACAGAATATAGAATTCAGAAATAGACCTAGAATTAAATGGTTAATTGATTTTTAACAAAGAGCCAAAACAGTTCATTGGGGAAAGGAATTTATCTATACGAAAAAAAAGATGATATTTGACTCATATCTCACACCATATATAAAAATTAATTTGAGGTGGTTAATGACCTAAACATAAAAGGTAAATTATAAATATTTTATACGGAAACTCAGAGAATATCTTCACAACATCGAAGTGAGCAGAAGTTTCTTAGGACACAAAAACCACAAATCACAAAGGGAAAAAAAATTGACAAGAATGGATTTCATCAAAATTAAGCATATCTGCTCTTCAAAAGACACCTTCATAAAGTGAATAGCAAGTCACAGACTTGGAGAAAATAGTTAAAGGACTCATATTCAAAATATATACATATATAAGCAACCCCTAAACCTCAATACTTAAAAGATAAATGACTCAGTTTTTTTGATGAACAGAAAATTCAAATAGGAACTTAACCAAAAAATATATTTGAATGGTCAACAAGCACATGAAAAAGTGTTCGACATGGTGATCAGGAAAACACAAATTAAAACCAAGAGATAATAGTATACACACACTAGGATGGGTAAACCAAAAACAGAGGTAACACCAGATGTTGATGCAAACCTCGTAGGAGTGAAAACAATAGAACGACTTTGTAAACCAGTCCAGCAATATTAGAAAAGTAAACATACACCTACTCTGTGACCCAGCAACACCACTCTTAGATGTCTACCCAAAATAAATGAAAACATATAAACACAAAAAGACCTGTACAAGAATATCCACAGAAACTTCATTAAGGATAATAAATAACTATAAAGAGCTCCAATGTCCATCTAAATGAAATGGATAAAGAATTAATGACATTCACATACAATAGACGACTACACAGCAGTAAAGAGCAACAAACTATGAATACACACCGCAACGTGGGTGAATCTCGAAAACACTGCTGCTCGGAAGCAGCAAGATACCAAAAAGTATTTCTGCACAATCCCATTCAATCAAAGTTTTGAAGCAGCAAAACTAATCTCTGATGAAAAAACATATGGCTTAAATCTTCTTTCTTCTTACCACCGAGAATGCCAGTCAATGTGAAACTCTTACACACATACACACACACACACACACACACACACACACACACAACCCTCCGACAAATGATACCAAACCTGACTTAGCCTTCTCCTTCAACGGAGATGCAGAAATTTGATTTTTTTCCCCCTGCTAGTACAGAATCCTACGTACTCAGGAATGCAAACTGTAAATCAATACTCACGACTTAAAGGTGACATTTCAACAACTGTACATCCTGGAGCCTCCCAGGATCTCAGGATCATTTTGTTCCTGTGAAATGTCTAACTCGTTAAATAATTGATGAGTGTTTAACTCCCCATATTACAATTCAGGATGAACCTTCTTCATTTTAAATGTAAATGTTGTCATTCGAAAAGCCAGTTATTAATTTGCTAAATATTATTGAACATGTAGTATGTGCCAGGCACTAGATAGTGCAGTGTGGATACAGCAGTTGTGGAAAGAACATTCCCAGCCCAGACCTGGGGCTTATATGGAGAGGAAGGGAGAATAAACTTCAAATTATGGGTTGTACAAATAATTGTTAAATTTCAACTATAATGAAGGCTAAAAGAAAAGAAAAAATAAAAGAAAGGATTGTACATTGTAGGCTGCTTATGAGAACATTTACTAAGAAGTTCTGATCTTGCCTTGGATGGATGGAGTCAGAGTAAAGATCAAGGAGTGCCTCCTGGAGGAGGAAGCTTTTGATCTGGCCTTTGAATGGTGAGTGAAAACATACCTGGAGGGAACTAATAATTAAGGTGCCAGGAGAAAACTTATCATTGGAGAAAACAGAGCTACAGAGTGAGTCTGGTGAAATTGGCAAGGTCTGTAATAAGCAGGGCTGTGTTAAAAGAATTTTCACCTTATCAATAATTAAAATCAGTGGGAAGCTATGAAAGAGGTTTGCAGTCTGGCGGAATATGATTACCTGGCTACAGTATGTATAGAATAGACTGGGAAGTGGGGAGAGCAGCTCAAGGCCAGCACACCTACATAATAAACAAATGCTCCTATTAATTTCCAATGAGAGACATGCTCTGAATTCCATGAACTATCACTCATTTGGAATCTAGATAGCCCTATGTTGAACAACTAGCAAATATACCGGCATTGCTTTTTGGGAAAAAAGACTGAGAGATCTGAGAGGTTTAGCAGAAAAAGTTAAAGAAGAGTCGGCCAAGAAGAGGATAGAAGGATGAACAGACCAAAGAAGGTAGCCTCAGAAGGCAAACACCTGAGACACAGGTACAAGCCAGTCTTTCTTTGAAAATTTCTATTTGGAGTTAGCAATTAATAAGGGCTCATTCTATCTCAAAACTGAACCACGTGCTTTATATTTATCACAATTAATTCCTACCTCTGTCCCACAATATTGTTAATTTTTTTTTTTTTACAAAGAAAGAGACGTTTAGAGAGGTGGAGTAACTTGCTCCTGGGGACATAATCTGTAGCTGGCAGAGGAAAGTCTTGAACTCAGGGAGCTCTGGTGTCTAACATCAACTCTTCGCCACTGCATTTTGTTCCTCTTTAATGGTTACCTCCTACCCTGCTTCTCCATTACTCCATCCCTATTACATTTGGAAGAATTCCGGGTTCTTTTGTACTTTGCCATAGATACATAGAACATTGGCCCTAATGGAGCCTTAGAAATTAGGTAGGTCAATCCTCTAATTTTATAGGGGGTAATGTTAGATTTAGGGATCTTCTGGGGTCCCAAGACCCCTCAACAGGTATTGACAGGTGAGGTACAGAACCCCTCGTCTTCCAGCAAACCACACTACCTGTTCAGCTCATCCATTCTCTCTATCGACTTGACAATTTTGCAACAGTAAAGTTATTAATAGATGGAGCCTGTGGGCTAGCTTGGCAGAGAAGGGCAGTTCTTAAACACTGGTCTGTGAACAGAGTAAATGTCAAAATGCGTTTGAGAAAAGAGAGACTATGTCTAGACAATTATTTTGTCTAGTTCCTCCTCCAGTAGGAGGAAGAAATGTTGCTTAATGTGTATTTAATGTTGAACGTTTTAGAACTTGTAGCTGTATTCATTGCTTAACTATTCATAGATTCCTCAGGGCAAATTGCCTTCTACTAGAGCAAGAGTGATTCTTTGGTTACCTACAGCTTTGATGCAGATAGGAAAATAATTTCATGAACAGCAAAAGAAGAACAGCCATTAGGTAGAACATCAGACTAGTTAAGATTTCCAAAAGGGAAATTTGCATTGTTTAAACTTCAAATTAGACATGGCTGCCTATGAGGAAGCACAAACTACCTAGAAGATATTTTATGATTTAGGCTTGCATAATTAAATGCAATTAACTTGTAGCTATTCCAGATTCTGAAACTCTTGGAATCTTTCAGTAATTCTTGGCAAAGAAGCTTCCACACTGAGCCCAACTGGGACTGCTTCTGCATAGGAGGGACCCAGATTTGGCAGCAGCAAACTTTCAACTCAAGGGAGACTCTTCATGTTCCCCAAAGAAGACTTGGGGGACTACCTCTGTAGTGAACAAGGGTATTTTGGAAGCTCAGGGTCTATCAAAATGCCAAGTCTTGATTATTCTAGCAGAATTCTTCTCTTTCAGAGATGCAAAATCAATAACTTCTGGATGCACCTGGGAAGAAATTTTACCTACTATGCTGTAATTGAATTGATTTTATATTTTTAAGATAAAGAACATTAGCTTTTAAACTTAGAAAAGGAAATCTCTTACAGGCTGTTTTCCCTACATCTGCCATAAACCTCTTCTTTTTGATGAGGAGTAGATATTATTTCATTTCTGGCCCAACACTATGTCTTCTCAAACTATGGAGGGACAGGGGTTTCTTTCTACTTCCTTGTGAATTACCCTTGTGACTCTATTCTTCACGTGGAACAACTCAGAGTTGTGACTAAGAAACAAAATCCCTGCAGGTATTAATAATAATAGAAAAAGCAGGGTAATAAAACATGTGGAATTTGGATTAAGCTCTGAAACGTTTTTAATTCCGTCTCCACTGTTCACTTCTTGTGTGATATTAGTCAAATTAAAGAATATCTGTGCATTTTAGTTTCTTCATAGATGTAAAACTCTTTCAGGGTTATCACGATAATAAAATGAGATCCCTACAATGTATTAAGTATCTAGCATAGTGCCTGGCAACAAGTTAAAGCCCACAATTATTCCTTCCCCTTAAGAAAAAAAAAAATGAGCCAAACCCCATATATCACTTTATAAACCCAGAACAGCTCAACTTATTTTAAATAAGACACTATGAGAACTTAAAAAGATAGAAGTTTGAGAAA
>NW_012148397.1:194049-244090 GCF_000956105.1 Propithecus coquereli | reverse complement strand
TGCACTCCAATGTTTATAGCAGCACAATTCACAATTGCAAAGATGTGGAAACAACCCAAGTGCCCATCAATACATGAGTGGATTAACCAAATGTGGTATACATGTACCATGGAGTACTACTCAGCCATAAAAAAAAAAAATTGATGAACTACCTATTGTATTATCTGGGATGGAGCTGGAGCCCACTCTTCTAAGTGAAATATCAAAAGAACGGAAAAACAAACACCACATGTACTCTCCATCAAATTGGTACTAACTGATCAACACTAATGTGCACATATGGGAAGTAACATTCATAGGGTGTCAGGCAGGTGGGAGTGCGGAGGAGGGGATGGGTAAACCACACCTAACGGATGTAGTGCATGCTGTCTGGGGGATGGGCATGCTTGTCAGGCGGTGCAAAAGCAATTTATGTAACGAAAGCACTTGTAACCCCATAATACTCTGAAATAAAAAAAAAAAAATTTTAAAAAGCATGTATGTGAAGCCTTTTAACAGCTGCATGGGTTTGGGTGGAGGATAAACTGTGTGAGTGAGTTTTCCACATGGCCATTCACTTTTTCAAGGGTCAGTTACTGCGCGCAGACCATGTGGTTGGCACGAGGCTAGATGATGAGAGCACAGAGACGACCTGGACCCAGTGGTACCCCCCAGCACTACAAGTGAGGTGCACATGAGGAGTATCCAGCAGCCGGTGTGGCAGAGGAGCCTTGGGGGTTAGGGAGTAACGGGCCAGGTTGGATCAGGGAGGATTTTGTGACCTCAGCTGTGGAAGTTCGCCAGTATCCTCTGCACATGTCAGCGGTTTAAGTAACGTTCAGGCAGAGTGGGATTCACGTTGTAGAACAGTCTTTCTGACTCCAGAGCGTAAGTTAGTCTGCAGGGGGCCAAAATTGGAGACCGGAAGTCTATTTAGGGACATACTGGAATAGTCCAGGCCAGAGAGGATGTGGGCTTGAGCTGTGGCCGTTATAACGCAGACTGAATAAATTCATGAAGTATTTATGAGGTTGAATCAGCAAGACTTGGGAATGACTGGGGATTGGTTAGATGTGAAAGGGGAGGGAGAGAGAGGATCTCAGGTAATTCTCGCAATGTGGCTGCTGGGACATAGGATGGTCCCGAGATCATTCCATCGAAAAGCAGAGTTTTCGAAGGAGGGAGAAGCGGGCTCATTGAGAAGGAATACATTGTTTCTCTCTGCTGGCACTTTGACTTCCTGTCCACTCCTGCAGTCTAACTTCCTCATTGTTCCCACACAGGTTCAGAACTTCATGGATTAAAGCAGGGTTTTTCTCTCAACCCTGTGGTTGGCCCATAAGGCATGGTCTGATTATTCAATGTCTAGTTCATGCCCCAGCTCTGTAGCCACACGTGACCTTCATTCTCAGAGGAAGCGGGGGTGCACAGCCACAGAACTTGTCTCCTGAAAAGCCACCTGTTTTTGTTTGTCTGTTTGTTTGTTTCCAGTTTCCAGGTGCCATGATCTATGGACAGCTGAGTGGTATTTTTCCCAGTATGGGAGGTTGCACCAAATACCTGCTTTGTAATAAGCTACCTTTACTCTGTGTGTGTTGAGATTCTGCCTTGTCATTCATAACAGTATGTGACAATTGACTTTAGGTTCCCTTTATTACTGCCCTACCTATAATAGACTAGCTTTTGGGGTTTACTTCTGATTAGCTTGGACATAGCCTTCTTTGGCAAGGGATTTTCTTGGGAATTTGGAGATTTTGTGGTCAAATCCCTGCTCTCTGTAGGCTCTTAAGACCCTCAATGTTCCGTTCCATGGGATCTTTTCTACTCACTCTCAGGAATGAGAACTGGCTTGGCGAACACCTCCAATGCAAGTGGCCAGGAATTCTAATCAGAATATCCTCACCTCTGTTCCCTAACCTTGTAGCAACCCAAACAATTTTGCTAGACTGTGTGCGTGATCTTTCATCCTTTGCTTCCCTCCTCCTCCAAAGTCGAGTCCAAACTTTGCAAAGGAGGAGGCTCTAGGTGATGTCCAACAGAGAAAACAGACCTTTAAAAACCTGAGCTTTGGGGAGCAAAACCTAAAGGACTGCACTCACCCGGAACTGCTAGAGCCTGCAGCTACAGAATTTATAGAATCAAAACACACACACTGAACTGCATGGTAACATACACCCAGGTATTCAGAAAGAAACTCAGGGAAACTGACAGTGTGTCTATGCAGCACTCTGACTCAGAAGGGTAAGGATTTGCAAACTTCTGCAGCTCTCTCACAGTCTATGTTCCAGCCCCACTGAACAACTTTTAGTTCACACCCTGAAAATGCAAGGCTTTCTTTCTCCTCCCGGTCTGGGCATGCACTGTTCCCTTCACTGGCTAACCCTTTCCTTCCTTCTCATCTAAGTTTAAGCAGAGTTTTTTTTGGTGGGAGGGGGGAATATTCCCTGATACCTACAAATTAGATTAGGTGCTCCTGCCCCAAGTTCCTAATATATGGCTCACCCCGTATAATAATAATCATTTTACCTTTTTGTATGATTAAACTTTAAATGAAGGACCACAACTTTCATCTTTGTATCCCTAGCAGTTTGTACAGTGTACTACATACAGTAGGCACTTAATAAATGTCGAAGGTGGTAATGAAGGAATGGGAGGATGGCTCTACCCCACCATTCTCAATCAGCATGAAAACAGGAAGCAGATGCAACCTTCTTTCTGACAGGCCCACTCTACTGGGTTTTCCTACTGGAGTGACTCTAGCCAGGACATGGAAAGAAACCTTACCCAGCACCTCCCCAGCTATGGTGTGCTCCTCACTGTGCTCCAAGAACCAGTACCCTTCCAGGGCCTGGGAAAACACCTTACACTGGAGATGTGGCTCCCGTTGGATATGTCTCAAAGAAGACCCAGGCATCCCTGCCTCAGGCACAAATTGTGTTTCCAGGTCAAGGCCTTGGGGAGACAGTCCAGCTACCACCTCTTGTCTCTTAGTTCCCTGCACTCAACCACGGTGACATCATGGCCCACTGTAAGAGGCAGCCCCAGCATATATCACAGGCACAGCCTGTTGGCACAATCCTAAAACTCACTGCTGGCTTCCCCAACCTCCATGAATGATGCCGACTGCGCCATGTCTCAAGGATTTCCCACTTGCCAAGTTGGGAAATCAGGGAGGTGTGGTCAGGCTTTAACCTTGAAGAGGGGTAACCTGGCTATCAGCTGTGCAAAACTTTCTGTAAGCTCCAAGGGGCCACCTCTTACTCAATGCTGGGCACTTAATAGATGCTTAAAAAAAATACATTAGTTGAGTAAGGAATGAGAGAACACTTGCTTTTTGGAGTCTGTAGCATTGCATCTCAGTGTGTTCTGGGGAAGAAACCAACTTGAGCTTGGGAGCCCAGTCAATGTCCAAGGGCACCTGTTATCTTGCTGTGCACGTGCATAGCATGTAACTTCTCTGAGCCCCGATTTGATCATTTTCTATATGGAGGAAACAAAAATATTTAACTTAAAGCAGGGGATTTTAGCCTGGAGTCCACGGATCCTTAAGAAGCCCTTAAAATTGAATATAATTTTTGGTATATTTGTATTTTTATGAAGGAAAGAGTTTTAGATGTCATCAGATTCTTTAACTAGGTCAGTGACTTCTTTAAAAAAGTATATAAACCACTGTGACCTTAGATATTTTTATGAAGATGGAGATAACATATATAAAGTGCCTGAGAAAGCAAGAACCCACTGCAGCTGCTGTGCAATCAGCCGGCATGGTGGGGTGAGCTTTCTGAGCTTTGTAACAGGTTGTCCCAATCCTCGTGTGTCTGCAGACTTCAAGATATGCCCTTCAAGTGGCCAACGAGGTTATCTTAGGCAAATGCCTTCCTCTCCCTGGCCCTGGTTTCTTGGCTATAACAGGATAAAAGTAGTACCCAGTGTTCACCCAAATCTGGCAGATATTAACATCCTGACTCTGTGCTCCTCCCTTGGATCATAAGAATAAAATGCAGATAAACACTAATATATTCAGCTGTGTGCTTCATTTTCCAGAGGGTTAAGGAGAGTAGTCTCTGCTTTTTAGCTCCAAGAGAGCCTGAGTTGGTGACTAGAAGTCAACCTTGGTACAAAAAAAAGTCTAGGAACGGGGTGGGAGGGCATGCTCAGGACAGTGCAAAAGGCCAGGCAGACTGGGGACCTTGGGTTTCTCCACTGAAAGCAGGTGGTGGAGTCAAAATACCAAGGTTTCCGAGGAGCAAAGCAGTTCAGAGAGGCAGAGTGTAGGTGAGGGTCACCACCTCTCTGCATTCTGTTTGCTCAATCAGCTGAAAAAGGAAACGGAGATAAACACTTGTGTTTGGAGGGCAAACCACCGATTTGCATAGATTTAGACAGAAGAGAGTCCCTATGACTCTCTTCTGCCTTGGCTTGCTTCCAAGTGCTGCTGAAGTTTTCTCATGAGAAGCATTCCTCTCCTGTAGACCCTTTAAATTAGAGTAGATTTCTGAACAGCCCCCATGGATGGCTTTGGAGAGAGAAGACAGGAGTCTGAAGCACCCTCTCCTACCCATCCCAGTTACATCAGAGACCTGAGGTGGGCATCGAGGGCAAGAGCACAGAAAACCCACTCATCGGTGGTGAGTTCTTAGACAGGTGCATCACCAAGCAGGCAGAATTGCTCATGGGAGGGGCTTTGGGTAATCCCAAGAAGAGTGTTCTCCATATGGGGGCTTCCACCAAATATTCATCTGGTTACTACATTAATCTACCACAAGTTTCACTAACCCCAAAGGGGATCGAACCCACTACCCATTGCTATGGTTTGACTATGGTTTGCCCCCACCAAAATTCATGTTGAAATTTAATCCCCAATGTGATGGTGTTGGTGTTGGAAGGTGGGGCCTAGTGAGAGGTGTTTCGGTCACGGGGGTGGATTCCCCATGAATAGATTAACATCCTCCCACCCTGCAAGGACTGAATTAGTTCCCACAGGAGTGAGTTGCTTAAAATAGCCTGGTTTCCTTGGTTTCTCTCTTGCTTCCTCTCTCACCATGTGATCTCCGCACAGGCTCACTCCCCTTGCACTTTCCTCCACGAGTGGAAACAGCATGAGGGAGGCCCTCACCAGAAACAGCGCCCCGACAATGAACTTTCCAGCCAGCAGAGTTGTGAGCCAAGCAAACCTCTTTTTTTTATAAATTTTCCAGCCTCAGGTATTCTGTTATAGCAACGCTAAACAGTCTAAGACACTAATATTGTTTGATGAAAGCAATGCGCACACTTCAACACTGGCTTTGAACCTTGGCTCTTCCATTTACAAGCTCTGGGAACTTGGTCAAGCCACAATCTTCCCAAGCCTCAGCTTCCCCATCTATAAAATGGGAGAATAATTCCAATCATAAAGGGTTGGATCAAATAAGTTCATACGTAAAAAATGCCTAGACCAATACCTCTGATCAATGTTGGCTATTGTATAAGTTATCGATTGAAGCCTAAAAAATCACCACAAAATGGTCTGGCTCCAAATTGCAGCACTGATGAGTACACAGTTTCTCAGGAACGTGGCGTGGCTTAGCTGTGTCCTCTGGTTCACGGTCTCTCACAGGCAATGGTCAAGGTGTCAGCTGGGGCTGCGGTCATATCCAGACTCATCTGGAGCAGGAGCCACTTCTGAGCTCACTTACTGGGCTGGACTCAGTTTCTTGTGGTTGCAGGACTGAGGGCCACAGTGGCCCTCTGGCTATGACTCAGTTCCTTGCCACATGGGCTCTCCACGGGGCATCTCACATGAGAACTGGCTTCATGCAAGCAAAGAAGCAAGAGAGAGCAGGAGATGAAGTGCTAGATGGAAGTCACAGCCTTTTGTAATCTCGCAGGTGACACCCCATCACCTTCGCTATATTCTATTTATTAGAAGCCAGTCACTGAACCCAGCCCACACTCAAGGGGAGAGAATTGCACAAAGGCGTGAATATCCGGAGGCAGGAGCCATGGGGGAAGCCTTAGAAAGCTGCATATTGCACCTCTCATTGGTATCATCTGAGACACCAATACTATGTAGAGCAACAAGCACATGCCAGTATAAAGTAAGGACTCGATAAACTACCACTGCTATTCTCATATTATGATCAACTCTCCACAAATCATGGAATATTGCACAAATTCAACTCCAGTGATGGTCCATTGATATGGCCAGATATCCCAAACTCAAGTTACGTGGTGCAACATCTCCATTAGCATCTCACCAAGCTCCATCCTCCCCCTTATTCTTAGTGAGGGACATTCATGGAATCATTTTTATTATGCCTAAGTAGAAGGGATTCCAGACAGCACCCAGTGGCTTCCAGAGGAGTTCCCACAGGAGGGAGCTCTGTTGGTATAGAGCCTTGCAAGGAAGTTGATCTTCTTGCAGTCTAAGTCCCTGCAGTGAGATGCCAACACCCCCTGGACTGAAACCCAGGGCCCAAGACGGAGCAGTGGGTTCACGTGGAGGGAATGCATTGTTTTTTCCTGAAGAGAAAGTGGGAGAAGATTCCTCATCTGTAAAAGGAAGGGCTTCATGAAATGAGGGAACTTGTACTCCACAGCCTCGTGCCAGATTTCATGATAACCTTCCCTTTGTGGTTATTTTTGATGCTAGACCCTCTGCAATGCATTATGCTACATTGATATATAGTATACAGTTCCTATGGCCTGCACACACGGAGCAAGACATAGATTTATTATAAATGTAAGATGGCATGTAATTATGTGTGACTTTTTTTTTTTTGTTTCCAACATTAACTTTGAAAAGAATTAAACAATGCCTCTTTAGGATAGGTTGGAGAGAAGGAAAAACAGCTGTGTCCAAAAGCTTCAGTAATCAAAGGCTTTGGGTACATGCTATTGTCAATAAGAGAGACGAGCTATTGAAAACATTAAAAATAATAATAAGGAAGGCTTGCATCACGCGGTCACCAAGTGCTGCTTCAAGTTCCTGTCTACACCAACCCTGACTTCTTTCAGTCTCTGCCGAGGCATGTACCCTGTGCCTGAACGTGAAGCCCAGCGTCTGAGGCTGTGACCTCATCTCCTTTGTCCAAGCACATCCTAAAGGACAAGCCACCCTGCAGCATTGCCGGGGACAGCAACACAGTAACATCTATTTCAGTACCCCATGGAATAAATGCAGTTTTCACTCCAAACACAGTGGTGGAAATCGGAGAAACAATGGCCTTTTTCCTGACCAATGATACAAGTTAAAAATATTGCCTGCTTCTTCGCTCGCTCCCGTCTTAGCCCTGCACGTTTAAAAATACACCCGTCAGTGGCTCTGCATTTGAAAATGTATTTTGCATCTGATAATTATGATGCATTTAAAGGGCAAAATTAGAAAGCGCAAAATTAGGCTGGCAGGCTTAATTAGCCCATTCTTTTTTTTTTTTTTTTTTAATGGGTGGAATTTGGGCAACTGTCTGCTCACGGGGCACAAAGACCCCTAATGGGGGGTAGTGGAAATTCACACCCTTCTCTGTCACCCCAGGCACTCAGCGCAGGGATTAACTGCGCACCGGGAGATGTGAGACTCATGAAACAAGAAGATTACACCCTCCTGTCCTCAAGAAAACAACGTGAGTGCGATTACAAAGTCATCTATCAATAGATAATAGAGGACCGCGCACAGGCTTCCCAGAGGCCTGATGTAATCGCGGCGGCAACACGGGTTTCTGTGTAAGGAGATGAATTCCGCAGCTTGACGCGTTTTCCAGGATAATTATCAGCCCTATCTGCCTGTACCCGAAGATCTGTTTTTCCCACCAGCCCTGGCCTTGCTGAGCAATTATTGTAATGCCTTTCTTTGTACACTGTAGCTACCGACTGCTCCCACAGACCCTTAGCTGTCCACAAGGGGCACACTGAGCTGGCCAGAACGGGATCAGAAACTTCCAAGCACCTTCCAATGCTGCACACTGGATTTTCTGAAATTTGATTCCGCGTCCCTGATAAAAGTTATCTTGACGGCTGGCTGCGCCGAGCTCACTCCATGCACCCAGATGGGTGGATCCGGCCCCCGCCTTGGAGAGGGGAGTTTTGCCTTTTCAAGTCACCATGGCCCTTCGCAAGCCGCGACAGGCCACGGGCAGCCGAATGGAAGAGCAGCGATCCCAGGTATGAGTCATCCTGATGAATCAGACGTGTCCCTATTTTTTTTTTCAAGCTGTGGTTTTCTTCCTAACAGAGACTGTGTTGTTCTTTTTGCAGCCAGATCTAGAAGCCTTCTGCACGCTGAGAAAGGAGGCTCCACAGTACTGTGTCCGCTAGACAGAACCCAGAAGGGGCCGCCCCCGCCTCAGGCCACATGGAATGTTCTGGAACAATCCATGGGGCAGCTGCAGACCCAGGGAGAGGGCCTGAGGGCTGAGTTTGAACCTAGACTCTTTAGACCCTGGGTGGTCTCTGCCAAGACACTTCACCTCTCTGGGGTGAAACCTCCAGCTTATAGAGTAGCTATAAAAATTCATTCATTTAAGAGAGTAGTTCTCAACAGGGAGCCATTGTGTCCCCCAGGGGGGCATTTGGCAATGTTTGGGGACATATTTGCTTGTCACAACAAGTGTCATCCTTACCACTTTCCATGAGGCATTTGGTGTTACAGAAAAATCCTTTGGGCCACTAACAATCCATCAAGATTCAGGCACTCTCCTTTTCAACATTTCGAAATCTTTATAAAAAAATGTGTACACGCTCAAATGACATAGACCAGGTTGTAGAGGGAAGGGGGCAAGTCAGCCATGTCCCTGCTACAGTCATACCACCACTGTGAGCTTTTTTAACCTGGTTAACATGTTTTTGTGACGATGTTTGGCTATTTCCTTCCAAAGAACCCCAAAACCAAAAAAATAAGAATAGGTCTCCAGAAAAGGTAGAACATATTTCAGTTTCTAAAACCTAGTCATTGGAATTTCCCCAGCTCTGTGCAGAATTGCTTTCCCCGGAGTCCAGGCAGCTGACAAAATGGTAGCCTCCACCAGGCTTCCCAGAAGAGAGAGAAAGAGAAAGAGAGAGAGAGAGAGAGAGAGAGAAATATTCTGGGGCTGCACACAAACAGGCCACCCTGCAGATTGTGGGAAGGGTAAGAAAATCAGGAAGGTCTCAGTAGGAATCTCCTGGGACCTCTTAACTCCTTGCAAAGGTACCTTCCCTCTACAGCAAACACGGCTCGGTCATCTCTTGTAGTTACAACACAAAAAATCTACAGAGGACAGAACAAATAGTATTGGGATTGTCCATGAGAAAGAAAGAAATTGAGCAAAACCCCCACTGTGATGGGCTAACTGGAGGCCAGGCAATGCTGAAAGCTTCCCACACGCCAGGTTTTTAAGGTGCTTGATTTGCCATTCAAGTGAACAGAGCTGTCAGGAGGGGCCCCGGCTCTCAGCCAAGAAGGGGAGAAGAGCGTAGGGCATGAACAAGGAGGAAGAGGGTCCTTTGCAGACTAGACTATGAAATTGACTTGGAAACAGTTCCCCTCATTCTTCCCTGCATAAAATAGTGGTCTATTTCAGATAGATTACCACAAACTCCCAGATAGAGCCCTTAAGTGCTGTTTACACGGGGCACTAATTGCAGTAATGGAACCCACCCCTGGTCGTCCCTCAGCTTCGCTCCAGTTGGAGAGTAGCAGCCTTCTTTGCGGATCTCTCTCTCAACCCCCAACTACGAGCTTAAGTGGGAAATATGTCATTTTCCTTTAGATTGCTATTGAGGCTGTGGACGCTGACTGGCCCCCGCCGCCTGGGGCTTTGGGACAGCAGGGATGCCGATCGCATGGAGTGGATCTGTCTGGAGTGGGAATGACCTTCTTTCAGGTCTGAGGCTCACCACCACCAGAGCCTTGCCTGCAGAGGTCCTGGGAGCTTTGGTCTAGGGTCAAGTTCGTATTGTGGGATATGTCTTTCAGTCATGGTGACGGCTGATGGTCCCCGATGGTCTTGCTTTCTTCCTAAAATTAGCAGCAGGAACAATAGCCCATGTTGTTCCCTTAAATAACTGTCCATAGCTTGGTGAAATTGAAACTCACCTGCCTAAAAGTCAAGGTCAAGCAGATGCTCCGCGTGCGCGCACTGTGCCCATTAACCTACTGAGTGTGTGAAGTAGAACTCGCGCATTGATGCCTCTTGTTTAACCGACTTCATCCTTTATTATGCCTTTATCCCATTAAGCCCTCATCCAGATCCCATTTTAATGCAAGAACCAGTTTCTCCTAATCTGAGACTTTGGCTCCTGTATCTATTTTATATTGCAGCCCTAATAATTTACTTAAAATTTAGCAGCTTAAAACAGCACAAATTCATTCTCTTACAGTTCTGTAGGTCAGAATTCTGACATGTGTCTCACTGGGCTAAACTCGAGGTGTGGGCAGGGCTATGTTCTTTCTAGAGGCTCCAGAGGAGAAGCCATTATCTTACCTTCTCCAGTTTCTAGAAGCTGCCCTTATGTGTTGGCTTCTGGCCCCTTCCTCCCTCTTCAAAGCCAGGCGCGGTGGGTGGAGTCCCTCTCATGGCATCATGTGACTCCTTCCTCTTGTGTCCTGCCCTGCACTTTTAAGAACCCATATGGTTACACTGGGCCCACCCAGATAATCCAGAATAATCTCTCTATTTCAAAGTCAGCTAATTAGCAACATTAATTCCATCTGCAACTATTCATGCCCCTTTGCATATTAACATATTCGCAGATCCTGGGGAGTAGGATGTGTACATCTTGGAGAGCCATCGTTCTGCCTTCCACAGCTCCTCTTCCAAGATGGTTCTATCTCAGCTCCTCAATTTGGCGATTGCCCAAATGATCTTTCAGGTAATGTTTTTCAGAAGTAATATTGGATCTTGGGACTTTCCTGCTCATAGATATAAAACACACACACACACACACACACACACACACAGAGACACATAACACAGAGAGACATACACCATGTGTCCCAGCCTTTCGGCGTGGACCAGAACTAGCATGCAAGCTCCCTGAAGGCAGTCTGAGTGCTGAGAACAGTGCCTGGTATATTGCAAGCACTCAGTAAGTATTTATCGAATCAATGAATCCATCAGAAGAATAAGTTCCAGCCTAGGAATGGTGTAACACTATGATAACACATGGGCCCTGGAATCAGATACAGGGTTGATCTCTTGCCCAGCTTCTTAACAGTGTCTGATTCTCTCAGTGAGCCTCAGCGACCCCATCTGCAAGGTGAGGATAAAGTCACCTGTCTCATGGTGCTGCTGTGAGGTGACAGAGTGCTTAGCAAGCCAGGGATGGAATAATTTTCAAAGAGCAGAGGCTGTTGTCATCCTCGCACTAGAGGGTACCCTTATTCAGGGAAACAGACACATAGGCAAACGAGGCCCTTAAACATGAGAGGTGCTTTGAGGGAAACGTGTTTGCATTCGTAGTTGGAGACAAAACAGGAAATGGTCCATTCGAGGGCACTTCCTAGATGTGTGAACACTCAAGCCCGCTGAATCCTAAACAATGAGTAGGTGTCAGAAAGGTGGGGAAGGGGAGAGCCATTCCCGGAGTGGGAACGGCGTGAGTGGGTCCAGAGGCAAGGAGCAGTGAGCAGTTTCATAGGGTCAGAGCCCAGGGAACCTGGCAGGGACATGGCAGGAAGGTCCCACGGCTGGCATGGAGTAGTTTAATAGAAGGGCTTGTGACTGGGCAGGCTCTGTGTGCCCTGCTAAGGAGCTCTGATGGCTCGAGATGGCTGTTGGCAGGCTGAGTGTGCCTCAACTGGTTAGCACAGACACGTCCATTGTTTCCAATTCTATGTTCTTTCTCTCTCACTCATTCATGCAAACTGACACACACATGAGATACATATAGTGGTTTTGCAAAAAATACATACACCTGGAACATGCATACCTGTTGGATGCACATACAACACACCCACTAGGATGACAGATGCATTTTGGTCACACGTTACATATATATATACACACTCATGGTCTAAGCACACACCTGGGACATGTGCATAGGCACACATATAGGACATACATATACCCCAAATAAATATATCACTAATCATGTGGCCAAACATGCATGCACACACGCAGTGGGCACACATTCAAGCATGCATATACAAGATACGCATTGACCATGTACATACAAGCACATATATGGCCATATAACATCCAAGACACTGAAGACATAGACACATGAATAAAGCACATACTCACTGTCTGTGTGTGCACACAGAGAACACCAACCATGAACACCTTCCCACATGCTTATTAAACATTATTCACACTCAAAATAAACACACATACTGAACATATATTCACACCAATTAAATACACACAAACACACACACAACCCATGCACACCCCCACAGACAGCACACACAGTGGACCATGCCAAGGTGTACACAGGCACACACACAAACACTTTGGCCACGCACACACAGACTCCTCATTTCTTTCTGGAATGTGTTTGAGTTCCAAGGCAGGCAATTGTTTGGCCCGAGGGAGGCTGTGATTATTCTCCCAGCCACAGCAGGCAGAGCAGCTCAGAGACCTGTTTTGGATTACGCAGTTTATATCTGCCTCCCTCCCCATGAGTAAGGGCGGTGCTGAAAAGGAGCACCTTAGCTTTCCCTGAGCACCCAGCTTCTGTCTCTCCCTACTGAAGTCTCCGCAGCCCATGACAACGGGATGGCATCCAAGAGCATTGCTGGGTCTTTTGCAGGAGTTCCCCATGCGAGACGCTGCCCATCCCTAGCTCTCCTTCCAAACTAAGCTGGCAGGGGGCCAGGCCGTCCCGGGGGGTCGGGGGAGGCAGAGCCAAGCGCTTGGCGGCTCCTAGCGCTGCAAGGCCCTCATCAGCCACTCTCCCAGGGGCCCTGTGTGGGTGATGAGCCAGCCAGCACTCGAGCTCTGCAGAGAGGCGTCCCGCACGACATCTGCTCGGCCTATCTGGGGCTAGTCAAGCACAGCTCCCTCCTCTGCCCGTGCTCATCTAGGAATTGAGTTCCAATGAGCTGGAACCTGGTGCTTTCGCCTTAAGTTTTGACAAGTCGTTGTTTCCCGCCAGCAGCCAAGATGGAGGTGTGACCTCCGTGCGGGTTAATGAGTGGAAGCCACCGTGCGCCAACCCCATTGTCCCAACGCATCGTCCTGCTCCGAGGGGCTAATAAACAAGGTTACGCCTCACGTTGGGTGTGTGGCCTCCTCCTTGGAGGCCATTTCAGACTTGCAGTTAGAGTGAGCCTCAACGGATGCAGACCAAGCCTCTAGTCTTAGAGACAGAGAAAAACGGCAGCGTCAGTGCAGTGGATGTGCATAGCGATGTTAATAACGTAACTCAGACGTTATCGGGGCCCCTACGCCGGGGAGATTTAGTTCAAATTAGTCCAAACCCTAATCCCACAGACTCGCAAGAATCCAGACTTGTCCCCAGAATGGCTGTGGGCCCCCCTAGCCTCTATTCCCTCACATTTCTCCCAGCTTCTGAGCTCATAAAGCACCGGCATGTGACTTCACGTTCCGCCCTCGTCAAGCTGAACGATAGCCCATTTCTTAAACGGCTTTCCAAAATGAACCCGCTCACCTGAAACAAGTTAGTGGCTTTCCTAAAACCGTCAAGATTCCAGGAAAGGTCCTCGCAGGGCCCTAGGGCTCATCTCCCAGCATCACACCAACTTCCGTCCCACAGTTACGCCCGTCTTCTTCTTCCTTCCCTCTCGGGAGTAACACCCAAGTCTGTCCCCCTCTCCATCAGCCTGCTCACATTCAGGCCCGGGAAGATCCGTTCCCATCACCTATCCCCAAGGAGACCTTTCTGAATATTCTTCTCTTCCAAGAGGGGGTGTCTGCCCATAAGAAATTCTCATGACAGCTGCCAATAAAATAAAATATCGGCCATAATATAACACCATAAAGTTGCATGTGCACCAGAGACGGTCCTTGGACCAAGGTAAACAAACATCAGCAAAGTGAGCTCCCGAGGTGAGAGTACTTTCTATATTAAAGAGGCAGCCAACTGCCACCCCAGCTAATTGAAGAAAGGACTCAGGAATGGGGTGTCCAGTCTGACTGTTGTTTCCCCAGGCAAGCACTGGGGAGACAGCTGAAGCTAGAGTCAGAAGCCTGTGCCCCAGATGGGCCCCCAGGAAATATCTCTCCAGCCAGGGTCTGACATCTTTGTTCCATGTTGACAACAAAGGCCTGAGCGCCAAATATTCACCCCCGCCCCCAAGTCATGGCGGTTTCCCCAGGCCAAAAGGGGCAAAGACGGGGCAGGCCCAGGTTACAGGCCTCCTCCAAAGAGTTGACTAGCAGCCATTCATACGCAGGAGAGCTCCCTTTCAACAAAGTCTGTTTGTTCCCCCCAAGAGCCTGGGGACTCTGTGCCAAGACAGAATGATTCACTGGCTCCCAGGCCTTGCCTCCCTCTGGGAGACACTGAGCCACAGCCCTTCTCCCCAAAGAGCAGCAGAGCAGCCCGCATCTGGCTCCAGGCCGCTGTGGGTTCCACACAGAGAGCTTGGAAACGTGACACGGAGAAAGTTCCGTGTGTGAGCCTTCAGGCCTCAACCCCAGCGTGGGGTTCCCATGTCCGTGTGCGTTGGCTTCTTCCTTCAGGGGTTCAAATACCATCAGTTTAAACATGACCCTCCTCCGTGAGCCCACACATCAGGAAATCTCTCAAAGCCATAGCCGACTTTGAATGCAAGAGTGTGGAGCTTCATGCTGGGTGATTTGAAAAACATCCTTTTCAAGATTTAAGAAGCTTCCAGAAAAGCTTTGTCCATGAGAGAAATTTCCTTTTTCAGGGCCATCAAGATCAGTCATCAACATAAGTAACCTACCTTCACTGACAGAAAACTGGATAAAAAATCCAACTAGTTGCCCTGACAGAGTTTCAGATTCACGGTCTATTATATTAAGAGTATGTTGCTCCTGGCCTCACAGGACTGCTGTGAAGATGAACTAAGGAAATAATAACTATGGGGACAGGCCAGGCAATGCCCTCCGTACTTTTCAAATACCATGACTCCATCCTCATCGTCTCCACTGCAGGGCCCCCAGGAAGTGAAGTGCTGACATCTTTACACCCATTTTGAGGACACTGAGCCTGGAGAAGTTACGTGGTTCAAGTTCACACGGCTAATAAAAATCACATTACACGGAAAATTAGTAGGACAGGAAGACGGCAACAGGTGAACACTCAGCCGACTTAGAGAGGCAAAAAAATGTTTTAGTGGTTTGTAAGTACTTTAGAAGCACATGTATTAATTGGCAATGAGTATGCTAATTGTGAAGCTAGTTTGTCTATCCAATAAAAACAGTTTCCATAGGTCCTTCACTGACTGCATCAGCCCCCGGGCAAGTTACTTCCTAAAACAGAAAGGTATAAATTTGGCAGGCGATCTCGATTGGTTTTTCTCGTGTTTTCTCACGGAGTAAGAGAGATGTCACATACTCATTTAACAAATGTATTTATTCAGTGTCTCCTTTGGCCCATGCACTCTGTTGGGACT
Organism: Propithecus coquereli; assembly: GCF_000956105.1. Taxonomy (NCBI): domain Eukaryota; kingdom Metazoa; phylum Chordata; class Mammalia; order Primates; family Indriidae; genus Propithecus; species Propithecus coquereli. The sequence goes on along the minus strand of NW_012148397.1, from coordinate 228,609 downwards.
GGGAATAAAATTGTGACCACAAGAGGCAAGGGACTTACATTCTAGGACAGGGCTTATCAACCTCAGCGCTGGTGGTTTTCTAGGTTAGATGGTTCTTTCCCGGAGGGGTCTGTCCTGTGTACTATGGGATGTTAAGCAACATCCCTGGTCTCTGCCCACCAGATGCCAGTGTTACCCCCCAAGATGTGACGACCAGAAATGTGTCCAGACCTTGCCAAATGCCCCTTAGGAAGCAAAATCTCCCCAATGGAGACCCACTGCTGGAGACAAGAGAATCATTTATCAAATACCGACAGTTGTCAGCACAGGAGACGCAGAGGACCAGCCCCAAATCCAGTTTTCTTGGTATAGGTGATATCTAGGTGGAGATACGGGCCCTGGCGAAACTAATCAGGAGAAATAGTTTGGAGGGCAAGGGAGATGAGTTTCGGAAACATATCGGAGGCAGAGGGAACAAGGGGACCCAAGGCCTGGAGGGAAGCATGACCCTGCTTTGGGGTCTGTGTTGCTCGTCATTTATATCAGCTCTCTGGACAAAGACTAAAGGCAGCTTATTCAACGTGAATTTGACACAACACAGGGAGAAATGGCAGAACCTGCATTCCAGACACTTAGACAAGCTAGAACCCTGGGCCAAAGTTATGCTGCACCAACAGGAGCAAATGCAAACTCCTGCACTATAGTCCCCCCAAAATCCAGCTATTAAGACAGGAAATGCCTGGCTGGAAGGCAAAGGGTTTTAGAAGGCATTGAGTGCAAGCCAATGCTTCTCATTCTCATTTGCACATGAGACACCCCTGGAGGGCTTGTTAAAACACAGACTGCTGGGTCCCACCCCTAGAATTTGTGATATGGGAGGTCTTGGATGGAGCCAGGGAATTTGCATTTCTAACAAGTTCTCAGGTGATGCTAATGCTGCTGATTTGGGCCTCCACCTTTGACAACCGTTTGTATTAGCCTTAGTTTCCAAAGATGTTAATAGCAACCGGGTCACGTTAATAGAGATATGGTGTCTAGTATAAGGAGGTGAGCACCTCGATGCTCAGACTACAGCTGGTATGCCGGGAAGAATGCTAAGCACCATATTTTAAGGAGATCCTTGGTAAACTGGAAGGTGGCCAGAGAAGAAGGAGGACACTAGCCTATATAGAAAGTGGCTAAGGAACGTGGGGCATTTGGGCGAGAAAAGAGAAGTTATGGGAAGAATTTGGGAGCTGCCTTCAAATATCTAAGGGGCTGTACTGTGAAAAATGGATTTTATTATTCAGTTCTTATTCTCCAAGGTCGACCACATCAGTTCACCATAAGGACAGCCAAGGTAGGAGTGTCAGGGACGGAGGTTCAGGCTGAACATAAAGTAGAATCTCGTAACACTTGCAGCTCTGGGGGTAGCACCGTTCAATAGAAATATAACGTGAGCCACATATGTAACTTAAAATTGTCTAGCAGCCATGTTATAAAAAGTAAAAAGAAAGAGGTGAAATTAATTTTAATAAACATTATGTAATCTAATACTTCCAAAATGTTATCAATTGAATATGTGACCAATATTAAAATCATTAATGGGGGAGTTTACATTCTTTTTGTGTGCATGTGCTCAGTGGTATAAACCTGGTGTGTGCATCACACCTAGAGCACATCTGCATCCGGACCCGCCACACACCAAGTGCCCTGTGGCCGCATGTGGCTTGTAGCTCCCATATTGGACAGCCAAGCTCTAGTGACTCAGTGAATGATTCCTAATTTCAATCAGTTGCTCTGTCCTGTGACTGGCTTTTGGTTTGAATGACATCCGTATCCTCCTCCTATAGTCCTATTTTAAATTAATATGACCTCATTATCGGTTTTGATATATGAGAATTTCATAACATGTATTAAGGTATCTAGAGAAAGCCTGGGACACCCTAAATAGAGATAGTATCAGGACTCTTTTGCTTATTAGTGACAGGAGAATCTATTCCACCTAGCTTAAGAATGCACCAAAATAATTTATTGGTTCACATTTTGAAAAGTCCAGTGGCAATGCTGGCTTGTGGCGTGGCTCTGTCCAGATATGTCAATAGTGTCACCAGGAACTTCTTCCTGTGGCTCCCAAATGCACTCACTGCTGCGCTGCCTTCATGCTTTGCCCACTTCCCCTGGTGTAGAAATACGGCCACTGGAAGCTCCAGTCTTAAATGATCTTCGCAGTGAGCATTCCCTCTAGAATAAGCTGCTTTTTTCCAATAATTCCAGAAAGTCCTAGATTTGAGGCTTGTTGACTTGGATTAGCAGTGCCCTGCTCACCCCTGAATCCAAGCGTTGTGGGATGTGTATTTGGTCAGAGCTGAGTCACCTCTGGAGCCAGGACCTTAAGAGGTCAGACCAGGGCAAATCCCAAGAATGGGGGGAAAGGATGGGTTCCCTGGAAGAAAGGGCGGGAGGGACGGATGCTGGTTCGCCAGAGATGGGAATTAACGATAGAGGCCAATGGATCATTTTTCCTGGGTGTGATAATTCCCTTTTGAGAAGATCCAGTTTATCGTCACTGCAAAGCCACTGTTTGGAATTTCATAGATGAGGAACTCAATTTAAAGCATTGAGCTTAAAATGGGCCTTATTAGGTCCAATTAGGGCCACAATGTGAGTCTTTCTTTGCATTTGACAAATCCACTTAAAGAAGCCTCATCCCATGTGGCTGAACTTAGGTGACAGACCGAGATCAGAATGAGGCCCTGGAGCTTGACTGATAAATCTAAGTTTGCAAAATTCCCAGGAAACGTAGAAGTATAAAACTTGGGCAAACGGGGCTATAGTGTATTGTTTTCCTCCCTTCCCCCAAACAATGAGTTTTCAGCCAAGATGGTGATGGATCTCACACCAGAGATCTCCAGGGTCAAAGATGTGAACACCTGAGAAGACTCAAAGTCTGACTTCTTCCAGTCCTGGAACATCCAAAACACAAACGAGATTATGCATTTCATCTGGACACCTGCAGCCCTCTCTCCCGGGTGTTCCTTGTGCCAGTTACTCATCCACTTTACCCACTAATTTCCTCCCGGGGGGGTTTGGTTTCCCCAAAGTTATGTACTTTCTCTGCTCACATATACCAAAGTGGTTCTCCAATTCATCCAATGATCCAGACAGGGCCATGTGCTGATGCCTGAAATCTTTACATGTGCAACGAATTTGGGGGGAAAAACAAACAAACAAACAAACTAAAAAAGAGGAATCTAAAAAATGAGCAGGCCAAAGGCCTTTAGGGAGACAACATATTTAGTTATATAAAACATGATTCTTTATCTCAAACTCAGGTTTAACTAGAAGTGACATTGACCAAAAAATATTAGTTCCAATGTGGCAGCATTTCCCTCTCAAGACACCAAACACTTTCCTTGCCTAATTTGTGGGCTCTTATTCATCCCTCAAGAGCCCCCAAAACTTTGCTGCCTCTTTCCCTTAGAGATCTCCACTCACTGCTTTTTTCATGCACTTCACTTCCTCATTGCTCTGATCTTAGACTGTTGAGGCAACGTGGCTTAATGGAGTTAGACTCTCATGGGCTCACATCTCAGCTCTGCCATTTCTTAGCTGTGCATCTAGAAAGTTCTTCGATTTTCCTGGGTCTCAGTTGCTTCTTCTACAAAGAAAACAAAAATCCTCTCTTGCTGGGTTGTTTTTAAAACAGACATGAACTAATGTATGTAAATGGCTTGAGGCATAGGCACTCAATAAATAGTAACATTATAATTATCATGGAACTGTACTGTGGTTACTTATTTATAAGTTGGTCTTCCCCATTAGACTCTGACCTCCTCTAGGGCAGGGACTGTGTCTTATTAAATTTTATGTCTGAATCCAGAGTGTTAAGAAATACATGTTTGTTGAAATAATAACATGAATAAATAAATGAATGCATACAGATGAGGACACAGCCCACAGCCAATCTCTAGGGGACTGTGGCCCCAGAACAATACTATTATATCGAATCCTTTCATTTTCGGTTGAGTGCCAAGCACTCTATTAGACTGCATCACGTGGAATGTTTACCCATGGTCAATGTGGGCAATTTCACATGATTCAAACTGATTAAGAACTACAAGTCTTGAGTTAATTTTCAATGTCTTTCAAACATCACCATATGATTAATTGTATTCAATATCTTACTGGTCCACCTCCTTCCAACCACAGAGCAGGCAGAGACTTAGAATCAAAATAACAGTGTTTGTACATGGAAAATGCCTGCTTGCAAATCAAGCTGTAAGTATCACAGGCCTTGAAACCTCACAGTTTGCTTTCTGAAATTCGAGCCCTTCCCCACGCCCTGTTTTGGAACTAGAGAAACTGCCTGTGTATTTTCAACTTGAAAACAGACACTTGCTTGTCCCACTGCAGTCTACCAAGTAGCATCATCCCAGATACCTTTAAACCTGAAACGTTGAGTCAGAAACTATACAAAACCGTGGGCACCAAAACCGTCTCTCACTCAGCTCGATCGACTCAGAAATAGTGTGGCTGGACCAGCTGAAACAAGCCTCCTTTTTGGATTCAAAAACTCCTTCAGTATATGATGTTAATCTCATCCTAACCATATTTTGTAAATACAAAGCCTGGTTCATGGTACCACCGAGACCGCATTTCCCAATAATGAGGAAAATGGCATTTACAGGAAGGTCTGAAACTTTCCTTCAGTAGCCTGCGTTTTTGTAAGTCCCGTATGAAACCTCCATGTGGGCATGACTAATGGATCCACCTAATTAAATTTTTACAGCATTCCAGGGCTGGAGTGTCAAATGTTTGCTTCCAGCCTGAATCCTTGTAACACTGTCAAATAAGTCTCTCACCCCATCCCCCTCCCACACACACCTTTTTTAGGGGCTGTAGGCTGCATTCCAATGTCATATGAAATCAGAATTGGGCTGACGAGGATGAAGAAATGGATTGCCAAATAGCTTCTGTGAGCCAGCCTGCCTTCACCTATTTAGAGAGGTTAAAAGAAACAACAACAACAACAGAAATCTCTCCTGCTAGGATAGGATTCTGAATGGGCAGTTGAAAAAAGCCATCTCTTATGGATAAGAAAATTGTCGCTGCTGTTTGTAAGTCCTCGCTGCAGAAGTCCAGAGTGTGCATTTAGCGAGATGGAATTTTAACTTTGAAAGCATACTTGAATTCAGCGGAGTCTACGAACTGTAGACAAAAAGGGGTTTGCTGAGTGTCAACTATAGTATATGTTTTCTTGTTCTTGGTTATTTAATTGGTTTCAGAGAAGAGGCATACAATTAGACCATTTGCTTTTCGCCATACCAAAAGGTGAGGGTTTACCACAAAACGGTCAGGTAATTTGAGAATGTGTCTGGAGCTACTCAGCAAAAAGAAGGACTAGAATCAAATTTTGGGGTTGAATGACTATCAGACTCTGCCAGGACCTGGCGGGTTCTGGGAAGGGGGCTTCCCCCCGGATATCATGGAGCGTGCTGGAGGTGCCTTCTCCAATATATGAGCTCGGGCTGGACACGTGTTAGTCAATCCCTGGATGCTCTCTAAGCCAGAGATTCTCCAAGTGTGGTCCGTGTCATCTATATCAGAACCACCCAGGGAGCTTGTTAAAATGTAGTTCCCAGACTCAACCCAAATCCTTTCCATCAGAAGCTGGAAGTGGAGACAGAGACTCCACATACTTGTTGGGGACCTTCCAGGCAAGCACCACCAACGAGAATTTGGAGATCCAATGTCTTGGGCTGCTGGAAAGGGCACAGCTGAACTTCAAACCAACAAGGGGGTTGGGGTTGCAAGTCACAACAAAGGCATGAAGTAACTGGGGGCAGATGGAGATCCTTTCCAGGAAACCAGGCCAGCTTCACAAGGAAATAGTTTTTTTCCATCCATAAAGTCCCTTAGGGGTGGGCTCAGCCCACCCCCACCAAGAGTGCAAAGGTGATTTTTCTTGCCCAAGGCCTACAGAAATCAATCATAATGGGGAACCTTCTTCTGACATCTTTCTCTGCCTCCTCCTCACAAACACACTTACACAAACACTCAGATGAGTCTGCCTACACATGCTTGTACATACCTGCCTTGAAAACATATGTGTTTACAAACATATCTGTTGCCCACGTGGGCTAACACAGAGATACCATACCTTGGCTCTTGCTGAGACAAACTGCCACCTCATCAAAAGATTATTCTAATTCATCTTAGGGAAATCCACTAAGCACAAGCAATTCAGAGAACCATCTCCCTCCAAGAGCTCCATCCTAGTGTGAAATTCTGCCAACTCCACAATAAATGGTTGACTAGAGGCAGGGTAAGACGACATTGTCAGAAACTTACGATACAATCAAGCAGGATTCCTTGTAAGCCCTTCCTCTTGGAACCAATTCTGGGATAAGCCCAGCACCATATTGGACAAAGCAATAGTGCAGTATGGTAGATTCAACATGGCTTTGGAATTTGATGGCCCTACAATAAGTGTCTTCAGCTGGCATTGGCTATATAAGCTTAGGCAGGGGATATGGACGACTGTACTGAACCTCAAGTTCCCTTTCTATAAGGTAGGTGTTTTATGAAGAAGAAATGAGACCATGTAGGAAAGCACCAAGTCCAGCGTGCTAGAACACCCCAAAATAGGAATTGATAAACTATTGGCCTGGCAGAATGCCTACATTCCACAGACCTTAGATTCAGAAAGCTCTCAGTTTGAATCTTGACTCTTTCACCTATTGGCTGGGAAATTTTGTGCAAATTTCTTAACCTCTCTGTATGCCAGGTTCCTCATCAGAATAAAAATACCACCACCAGCAAACTCACAGAGCTGTTGGGAGAATTGTGTTAATGTATTACAAGAATTTATGTTAGGCAAGGTGAATGCTTAGAAAGAGATGGCGTCTGGCTTCTTCTCCTGCCCTTTCTCCCTCCTCCTCCTCCTCTTCCTCCTCCTCTTCTTCTTCTCTAAAAAGGAGAATAACCCATGGGAAGAAAGGAGAAAGGGGAAAACACAGACCAGGAGAATGAACCAGGGAAAGGGGCAAGGAATTTGTCACTGTTAAAGAAGCGTTCATGCCCAATAACACAAGTCCTTGAATGATCTTTCAGAAAAAGCCAGTGTCCGTTTCCCATGACACCTGGGCTGCAGGAAGTCTCCCCTTGCCTGTGGTCAGTCTTTGGATCAGATAAATTCCCCCCAAAAGGAGAGAGATTTTTCTCCTTGAGCTGGGGGCATTTCTTTCTCACAGGTTTTGCTTTCTTAGGCTGAGAACCTACCGCCTTTTGAATCTGGTGACATGGCTTCAATTATACTTGTTCAAGAAAGCAGATGGATCTTTGGACATAATAAGGTCCATGACTTCTTACTTCTGAGCTCTGTATTGTTGGGCAAGTGGCTTATTCTCTCTGAATCTCTATTTCTTCATTTCAAAAAGGAGGCGCTCCATGGGGGTCTCTGCCTTCCTTTGGCCTTCTCATTCCTAGGTGGAAAGGCAGCATTGCCTCGTGAGGTCACTCCAGGTTTAACGCTGGGCTCGTCCTGGGTGGAGGACGTATTAGCTGATTGGACACTGAGGCTGGCTGTGAAATGAAGGCCATATGAAAGTTTTTGAGTCCTCAAAAAGTTTAACAGAATTACCATATGACCCAGCAATTGCACTTCTAGGTATAAACCCAAAAGAATTGAAAATAAGTCTTCGAATACTTGTACACAGATATTCATAACAGTACTATTTGAAGTAGCCAAAAGGTGGAAGCAGTCCATCAACTGATGAATGGATAAACAAAACGTGGTATATCTATACAGTGGAATATTATTCAATTATAAAAAGGAATGAAATACCGATCCATGCTATAACATGGATTAAAAGCATTAAAGCTAAGTGAAAGGAGCCAGACACAAAACGTCACATATTGTATGATTCCGTTTCTGACATATATTCAGACTAGCTAAAGCCATACAGACAGAAGTAGATTAGTGGTGACCAGGAGCTGAGGAGAAAGCGATGAGGGGCGACTGCTTAACAAATACAGGGTTTTCTTTCAGGGCGATGAAAATGTTTTGGAACTAGATAGATGTGACCATTGCACAATATTGTGAATGTTCAAAATGCCACTAAATTAGACACTTTAAAATGGTCGCTTTTGTGTTATGTTAATTTTACCTCAATTTAAAAAAAAAAAAAAAATTTCCAAGTCAACGGGTGGGTGTTTTGATGCCGGAATGAAGAAAATGGAAGAAAAAGAAGGCAGTGATTGTCAAAGCACTGATTAAAAATTTGCACTTTGAGGGCAGGGCAGTCCCCTAAATCTCTTTAATTAAGACAAAGAAGACAACAGCAGCAGGGAGAATAGCCGTTCGGCAAACAAATGGCAACTGAAAGACACACGAGCCAATGGCGTCTCAGGAATGGTCAGCTGCACTGGTTTTTTTAAAAAGTCAAGTTAACATGTTAAGTGTGCAAACAACACTGTCGATTCCTTTGTTCCCACTCCCCCGACCCTCTCCACAAGCTATCTTGGCTTGGCATGCATCCTATTTTCCGAACAGCAGCTGTGCACAGTTGAATAGTAAATCAAACACCCTAAAAAACTGTTGTTTTAAAACAATGTCTCAGATTTCCCAGATATTTCATTTCTGTTTTCCTTCCCGACACCCCTTGCCTCAGACAGCAAAGCTAGTGCACTCCTTCAGGTAGTGGGCGAGCCGCTATCCCATTCTCAGGGAACTCATGAGTGAATTCCCATCAAAAAGTGGTTTCGGAGGGCAGAATTTACAGGCAGAATAAATTTCAGGCTGATCCTGAATGTTGTTAGAAAACACGTTTTTTTTAATACACGGTCTTGGACAGGAAAGGATTGGGTGACCAGGGTTTTCTGGGGATACAGATTGGCAAAGTGATCCCCAAGTTTCCAGGAATATCAGTCCCCACGATCCCTTGGTTCTGCAAGCCATTGAGCAAAAGCTTTGGCCTCCACCTCCCAGAGAAGCCTGTGTGGGTTCCACACTCACTGTCTGGGAGAGGCAGTTTTCCTATGGAAAGAGACAAATCATTGCGGTGAAGGCTTTTCTGGAAGGGGTAGTGCCAGCCTTCCTGGCACATCTCACCCCCACGCATACACAAACACACACACAGGCCCTGGTGTCATGGGTGCCCTAGCTCAGCCTCCAATTTAACTTAAGTCAGAGTTTCTCAATCTTGGCATTATTGACATTTAGGCTTGATCATTCTTTGTTGGGGAAAGGGGGACGGTAGTTGTGGAAGCTTAGACAGGTTAGATGACGCATCAAGTTTACATGGCTATTAGGTCCCACAGTTTATCATGTATTCACTCAGCAAACATTTTATGCTACCTTCTGTGTATTGAGCATTAGTAGAGGCACTCCCAGCCAGCAAATATTTATGGAACATCTACAAGGTGTCAATACTGTGGACACAAGAGAGTAGAGGGCATATCTTGTCATGGTGGAGGAGACAGAAAATAAACATGCAAGCCAGAGTTTCTCAGCCTCTGAACTATTGGCATTTGGGATTTGTCATTCTCCTACGTAGGGGGCTGTCCTGGGCATGGTGGGATGCTCATGGGCAGTAAGGGTGTTTGGTAGCATCCCTGGCCCCTAATGAATTCTAGTAGCATCCCCCCAGTCGAGACAACGAAAAGTGCCCCCTGGTCATTACCAAATACCCCCTTGGAGCAAAATCACTCCTGGTTGAGAACTACTGACCTAAAGGGAATTTAAGAAAACAAACTTAAAATGGGATAGACTCATCTAAGTAAAAGTAGAAGCTTTTCTGTCCAGAGATTGCATTCCAGAGATGACCTCCCCACAGAAGGAATATTCAGAGTAGGGGGCTGCCCCTGGAGTATGATAAAATCAACCTAGCTGGAAAGAAAGGAAATATTTTAATCCGTAATTGGACTAGCCAATTTATCTGAAATTCCCTTATTTAATCACTCATTTATTGATAGTGTCCCCACAGGATGGTAAAATCCATGCAACCAGCGACTTTGTGAATCTGGGTGGTTGCAGTATTCCCCGAACCCAGAACAGAGCCACACCCAAAGTCCTGGACCCCCAAGGAAAGGATGGATCAATCCTGACAACCTCCTTCTTAAGAGACCGCCATTGTCTTTGTTCCACTTTATGTTCTCTTATTTCTCCATCTTTGTCTTTCTGGACTTTTCTCTCCTCCCACGCACACCAAGACATCTCCACGCATTCTCAGGCACAACAAGCAACTACACCAACACCCCACACAAGCAGACACACGCACCCCCAACCAACACAGCAGCCAGGAATTCGAAGTAAAGCCTCAAAACATGTCCTTGACTCAGTGTCCTGAGACCCGAAACCCATACCCAACCCAACAACAGGTCACCAGACTCAGACTGTGATGAAAATATCAACCAACCTACGAGCCCCCTGGCATTCGTCAATTTGTCACAACCCGAAGACTTGATGCCCTCCCGGTGAGGTCACCAGAAGTTCCGTGTCCAGGCCAAGAACCCAAGTCTCTGCATTTGCAGTAATATCCATTTTCAGTGAAGAAAAATAACGTGAAAAGTCCACCCTTCTTCCCCTCAAAAAGAAACAACCATTCCATGGTTAGGAAGTCTGTATAAAGCAGCTCCTTTCTCTTGGCAAAGGTTATTAAAGGCCGGCTGAGCAGGCAGAGACGCAGGTCAGAAAACATAATCGTTTATTTACCCAGATAAACTTGATCCGTGCTACGTAAACTTGAGGGCTCTCTATGCTGCACTACACCCAAAAGACCGTAACTGTGTCTTTAGATAGAGGAGCATGATTGGGAAATAGCAAACCAGGCAAATAAATAAATTATACGTATTTATTTTTTTAACATGCTTTTCTAGACAATGCCATGGGGCCTCTCTCTGGTAACACATGTTTGGTAACCTAAAATAAAAAGTGACCTTTTGATCTGAAAAACTTGAACTCTTGGTCATTTTCCTCCTGGGCAGAAGTGAACGACACCTGTCCATTTGCTGATCTTGGTGAGTGGAGAAAGTTCAGACCCAACAGCTGCCGTGCTGAATCGAAATGTCCATCCCTTTTTCCAAACTGAACACAGAGGAACTGTTAAAAATTAGGAGGCAGAGTCCTAGAAATGCACAGATTCAAACTCCAAACCATATTTGAGTTAAAGAGGGAGATGGAACATCCACGTACACCACATACCATGTTACAAGAATACTGTGTCTGAAACAGAAGCAGAGTTTAGAGTTGTCCCCAATTGCCAACTGAGATCCTGTGATTAAAAGCGTCATCAAATCATGCTGCCTGAGTTCAGGTGTTCCCAGGGAAGTCGGACTGCTACAGTCTCTGAAGAGTCCTTCTGATCTTTACAGTTTCCTTTGCTCTTTTCCTTACTCCCAAATAGCATTTATTGACCATTTAGTATGTTATTGTATGTCAGGTTGTTCTGAACACTTTTCATGACTGTAAACCTATCCAAAACCCCAGGAGGTACTATTTGGTTATGCATTTTTTACACATAACTAATTAAGACCTAGGGAGTTTAGGTAACTTAGCAAGTTAACATAGCCACAAAGTGGTAACAACGGGATTGGAACACAGGCCATCTTTTATCAGAGCCAACATTCTTTCTACTACAGTGTGTCTCCTGAGCATACTTTACTGCCTCTATGGTAGCCATCAAAAAAAATTCAATGTTCATGCCAACTTCAATCCATTGCTAATGCCTGCCTGAATCATTGTGCTTAAGCAGTCAGGTGCAATGAAAAAACAACCATGATTGATTAGTGATGCCTGGTCTGGGTGCAGAAATGGTGATTAATGGAATGTATGCTACTAATTTGCTGATGTCTGTCTGATTTCCACTGCCAACCAGTACTCTATCTTCTGAACTGCAGAGCCAGAGTTTCAACTGTCTACTAGACATCTCCGCTAGGCTGTATCTTGAGCGTCTCAAACTCCTTAAAGTTGGCCTCTTCCCTCATGATTCCTAAGCAGGTTTAAAAAATAACTACCTACACAAGTTTCTAAGCTACAAACCTTCGAGCTAAGCTTAGCTATTCTCTTTCCTTCACCAAATATGCCAGTCAATCACAGATCTTTTTCATTCTGCTTTTCAAACATGTTGAGAATCTGCTTTCTCTAACACATACCTGCCCCTTGGATGTAGGATAGGACCTCATCTCAACTACTGCAATAGCCAGCTAACTAGCGCTCCTGCCTCCAGACTTGCTGTTCCATTGCCAAGTACTCCTTCTGAAGCACTAACTAATCTGGATATATGTTTCTCCTGCCCAAATACATTTGCGTCTTTCCTAAAGTTCAAACTCTTGAACTGACATGTAAGACCCCTCACAGGGAAGCCTCATTCCAATCACTCAGATATTGCCTGTGCTCCTCCATCACCTGCGCTTCAACAGCATAAACCAGCTTGCTCTATCATGCCATCATCACTCAAGCCTACGTGTCTTTACACAAACTGCTTCCTGCACTAGGAATGCCTACCACAACGTAGTGATGCTTTCTAGAGACTTCCATGTCCTTGGTAGGCAGGAGCCAGCAGGCACAGATTATATCCTCAGCTCCAAGGAGCTTTGTCTGAAGGACCCAATGTAGCTCTGCCATATCCAACTACAGAGGAGTGGGGCCTCACCCAGGCCTGTCCTTTCCTGAGTCCCCTTGCAAAGCACCAGCTGCAAGGATGACATTCATAGCCTACACATACGTAAATAAAAGGCATCCTTGGACGGTGTTTCCATGCAAGCTGGATGGTGAGGCCCATAACCCCGACAATGTCAGTTCCACTCCACTTACCTCAGCTGGTGGATTTTTGTGTCTGCTTACAGCTGCCATTGCATTTGGGCTACAACTTTTCAGACATGCGACTCATAGCCAGCCTCATGAGACTGGCTGTGGTTCATGACTGGGAGCTCCTTGAGGGCAGGAACTAGTCTGAGACAACTCTCCCCTCCCATTGTACCTGGGCTTGGCACCTGGTGCAAGGCAGACATTCAAGAAACGGCTGTTAATGGATTGAAAGAAGTGAACCCCAGAATAGATGAGTCCATCTCAGCACCACCCCTTATTAATAGGGTGGGCTTAGGCCAATTTTTTAACCTCTCTATGCCTCAGTTTCTCCAGTCACAGAACTGGGATAATAGAAATGCTATATTCTTGGGTTCTTCAGACATTGTTATCAATGGGTAGAGAACGGATGGATGGATGGATGGATGGATGGATGGATGAATGGTCAAATAGGTAGATGAATATTCATCTAGATGAATGAGTGGATTAACAGATAAGTTATTTGATGGATCCATTTTATTACGTAATTAATTAAGAAAAACGTTTTCCGTTGCTGTCAAAAGCCACCATCCATTCTCACACTAAATAAAGTGGCCCAAGCTCAGATGGTCCCTTTGGAACCAACCAAATAACAGTAACTTGTGCAGCCACTGGGGTATCATGAAGACATCCTCTGGGCACTCTTTCCACCAAACACCCTTCTCTAAGAAGAGGGGAAAGGGGGAGGGGAAGGAAAAATACACGTGCACACATGCAGACAAATGACTTAAAGCCGAGCCCTCCTGCCAGGCATTCGAATGTGCTGTCACCTCACCCTAACCATCGCCGCTCACCCCCGGCCTCCCCGGGAGCAGTCTACAGGCTGGAGATGTTGCTTTGCAGAAGGCGGTGGAGACAAGATCTTGAGCTCCCAATCACCCAGCTTTGAACTTAATCTGTCATCTCAGTGTGCAAAGGCAGGCTGGGAGAGAGACGCCCAGAAGAAGGAGCCCCGGCCCCGAATGCTTCTGCTCTTACTCTATGAGAGGTCGCCCTCCATCCACCGCAGGTCTCTCCCCTGTGGCTAAAAGGCCTGGCCCGCGTGAAAACCCAGACCCTCCTGCTGGGGAGCTCTGTGCACCCCCGAGACTGCGAGGGCCCCTCCCCGCTCCGCTGCATCAGCTGAGCAGTCTCCCTGCGCGTTCTGACACACAGCTGCGAGAGACCAAGACTGTACTGTTGATAGATGAAACTTCGGATAAGATTACATGGTTTTGAATATCTTGATGACATATTTGTCTGAAAAGTCTTTTAGAGGACAGCCTAATATAAATGCACGGAAATGTTTCTAATGACTAGCATTTGTCTACAGACTTCGTGGGAGAAATTAGCATTCATGTGTCTCGGGATGTCATTTGCATTTGTATGTGGGGACCAACTTTTGAATAATCATTTCTTCCAGCCCAGAAGAGTTAACTATTTAGTCTGAATGCAGGCTGGTTTCCTTCTTAAGGCGATCCAGCTAGATCTGTGCTGTCCAGAAATGGTAATGGTGTTTGGCCATGTAGCCTACTGCCCCAGCACCACTGGAACCTTCTAAGCAGTCCCCAGATACTACGTGCCCTGGTAAATATTTGCTTGGGTCTGCTCTGGCCTCACTTGCCTACCTGGTGTTCTCACCTCTCCTGGCCCAGCCAACCTCAGCTCCTTCCGCAAACTCCAGCCCCAGGAAGCTGAAGTCTGAGGCCTATCTGGTTAAAAGTATACTTGGAATTCTCCCCATAATAACACAGATGTCACTGAAAACCCATGGAAAGGAGCTAGTGTACGGAGGTAGCATAGATTCTCTTTCCTATATGGCTTCTTAGAGGTGCCTGAGCTGAAGTCCAGGACAATTTTCCTGATCCGATTTTACATTGCATAGAAGGAGAAGAAAATGTCCAGATAAAGTGGAGCATACTAAGTGCTAATGAGGCTCTTATCTGCTCTGTGATGTCCAAGAAGTAAATTAGCCTCTCTAGGTGTCAGTTTTTCATCTATAATTTGAGGCGGTAATTTCACCAGTCACCCAGAGTCTTGAAGATGAGAGTTGACCGCGCATGTAAAATGCCAGGCTTGGCACACAGTAGACATGCAATAAATGCTACCCTCCCTGTCCTGACTTGCCGGCATTTCCTAGGGTGCCTCCAGCAATGGCATTGAGGCTCCTGAAAGCAAATTTGCAAAAAGCAAAAACTGAAAGGCTGGCTTTGGGGTAAGATTCATTCATCCGGGAGAGTTTTGTGGAGGGCACTTTTATCGTTGGGTGGTTAGACAGCCCTGGGAGTCATTCACCGTGTGAGCTCTGGTCTCCGGGGAAATTCTCTTGTGTGTCTTCATTCTCTAAGGTCTCGCCTCAGCCCCCATGTCAGAAGGAACCCCCAGACTGTTCTGCCTGAGTGGCCGCCTCTGGAGAGAGAGAGAGCTCAAGGTCAGATAAGGCCTGCAGCATGGCTCCGCCCTGGCACCCAGCAACGTGCAAGTAGTAGGCACTTCCTGAATGCCCAGCGAATGAGTTGGTGTGTGAGCGTGGAATCCTGACGGCACCGTGCTGCCTGGTGGAATGTGGAGCAGGAACATGGATGCTCTGTGTTCCAAGACGTAAGTGTCAACAAGAAGAAAAAGAACACGCACATCAACAGCAGCAAAATCATACACTCTGGAGCCCTCACTCCAGGCCGGACTTTGAGCTGGTGCCGTCTAACGTTGACACACAACAGGCCCGCAGCTGTCAGCTCTCGTCTCCTATCCCGACAGAAACGAGAATTTGGGATGGCCAGGGGGGCTTGGAAACCCCAGGATCGGCAGCCGAGGACACTAGCATCCAGCCAGCTCCCCTGGCTATTCCTTCTCCTCCACATGCCCTTCCCTGTCGGGATTTGGAGCACGAGGATCTCATTTCAGACATCATGCCCTCTCTGAAATCTCCCCCAAAGCCACAGATTTGGAGGAAGAAGGGGTTCTGTGTTCCCCATGTGGCCGGATTCAGCCTTTCCAGCCTCCAAGAACTGGAAGACGAAAGACGATGGTCACCCTACGTGTAATTAAAAACGGAAACGATGTTAGATTGGAAGAGATGTAAACAAAGTCCGATGAAGTTCAGCTTTTCCCATGATAATGACTTTAAATTGCTGTCAACAGAAATATTTGGGGGGTGGGGTGGGAACAGCTGCTTTGCTGATATCTGAAGCCCATATCTTTCTGCCTGTGATGCAACTTGGCGCCGGTCCCGAGGCACCCTGCTCTTCCTTCTCTCACAGGGTATGTGATTGCACATTGTGGTCTCGGGTTCGCCTGTCTGTCTACGCATCTGCCTGGGCACCTCCTGGAGGACAGGGAATGGTATGAGACGCAGGGTTGCACACAAAGAAGGTGTTGCACGAATGTCTGTGCGATGAAACTTGCTCCTATGGAATGTTCTCTCAACTTGCTGGTGTCCCAATCTAAAAACATCTCCCCATAAACTGGATGCTCTCTCTCTCTCTGCTGCCACGTTAACATCTCCAACGATGCTATCGGGGGCCCCGTGTCTCCTGCCAGAGGCAACGCCTGCTCCCAAAGAGTCCCAGGCCACGTCCCGCCCTGTTTATGTCTGTGAAGGCAAGTTGGGAGAGGCAGTGTTGATCCTCCTCGCAACTTGGATTTTTTTTCGTCAGTGTACCTTGGAGAACATTTTTACATGCCTCTTGCCAAACACGAAACTTGATGTTGGAATTACTGGTGATCCTCTAAAAAGCAGAGCCTCTAGTGTCACCAGGAGTAACCCTGACCACTCCTAGCAACGTATTTCCCAAGCAGCAAAACCTACACCTAGTCCTCAGGGTAGGAACAGCTTTGGAGAATGGCACAGAATCTTCTAGCATCACTTTTTGCTGTTCTTGTGAAAGAAACAAATTAACCCTATGGATGTGGCTACTGTAGCTTCTGTTTTGACTGAGTTGACTGAGTTGATTGGTCAACCAGGGCAAACAAGTCATTAAATGAATACACACGCATCGATATACATATACAATTGATGTGTGTATAGTTAGTGATACTTTCCCTCCCTTTTGTTCCCAGCCATTTGTGTTAAATATCTACTGACTCTGCAAATCAGATGGTTCTCTCCTGCACTACCATTCAAGATTTGGACTAATTTAAGGAAAAATGGATAAATATGCCACCCCCCTCATTCATCCCAAGTCCCTTAAGGGAATTTATATTCTTACGATTTGGATCATATCATTTACTGATGAAAAGAATACGTTGATCCAACAGGCACTGAGCGTGTCGCCAAAGTGTAACTATTCAGAGAAACACAATATAGGGTATTTCTAATCTTTTGTCATAGAATTTAGAGCCCGGGCCAGATGGCAGAGGTGAACGGCACTCAGGGGCTGCCTCCAAAGGCAGAACACCTGATGCAAAAGGGTCTTTTTGCTATGTGCGAGCCATTTTCAAGAGTTCTATGGAAGCTTCTAGAGCGTTCACTGGTGGGGTTAATTGGACAAGCACGAAGGACTAGGGGTGTGTTAACAGTCTCTTTGCTCTCATTCAATTTTGTGTTTCGTGTTTTGTTTTGTTTTGTTTTCGCCCCTCTCCCCAGACCCATCCTTCATCTTTCTCCACCTGCCTCTGTGCTCTGGGGCAGATCTTCCCAGACATGTCAAGGGAGCCCCCGGGCACTCCAGCCCGGCTTCCCTTTGGGTCGGCCCTACAAGAGACATTGGAAAGCGATCAGAAGCTGGGGCCAGGCTACGCTGTCAACTCAGCTCACTCTCTCTCCCTCTCTCTGGCCTCTCTCTTTCCCTGGGTTTCAGAAGCATCCCCTTTCCTGCCCCTGTGAGCAGTAGGAGGTGGTACTGGCTTCTGGAGGACGGTACCCCAGGGAACTGCACTTTCCCTTAAGTTTTTTCTTATGCCCAGGGCCCCCTTTTGTAAACATCCCCTTGATTAAAACTCCCCTCCCATTACCCAGGGGGGCCTCTTCCTGCTAGGACCCAAGTGGAACAAAGTTTGTGGACCAGATAGCATCACAAGGGGTGCCATTCTCCTTGACTGCTCCGGAGGTCTAGATGGAGTCGAGCCTCCTGCGTACTTTCCGCTTCTCCCCTTCGACTCAGTCAGGGCTCAGTGCCGAGGAGCGTCAATGACCTTCACATTCGTCCTGGGAGAGACTAAGCCGGGGTCATCAGCACCCCAGCAGGACCTCACTTCTCTTCCCAGCCACCTCCCCTCGTCTAGATGCCTGCAGCAGACCTGAACTGCGCACGTATGTGCGAGAGTCAGGAGGCCTCGGGGCCGGGCCCGGCACCGCTACTTTCCCACCCTCGGAATTCGGGTCACACACATGCTTCTTCCTTGGGGTCATTGCTCAAGTCGAGCTAATAGCCCAAGCCCAGTTTCTCCTCAGGCTCTCTAAGGATACGAAGGACAGATGAAGACAATTTGAAACTTGTCATGCAATAAACCAGTGCATGTGCTCTTGTCTGATTGGTGTAATTATAGCCTCGCCAGCCAGACTGGGAGTTCCTTAGGTCAGGAATTATGGCTAATTCATAGTTCTCTGTTCCAACCCCAGTGCCAAACACCTTGGAGCTTATGAGGCAGGCAAAGGGTTTCCACTGAAACAAAAAAAAAGAAAAATCACCTTCTAGATTCTATTGTAGCTAGGAATTGCCAAGTAACTCAGTTCTCATCAATAAGATATAAGTATTTCAATGGTACCATCAATTTTCTTTCTTTTCTTTTCTTATTTGGAATGCAGACATGATGGCTGGAAATTTGGCAGCCACCTTGGGAAGATGAAGTGACAAGCAAGAAGAAAGAATTGCTGAGGTGCTGGCTTTGATATTATTAAGACATTGAACTAACTTGAGCAGCCACCTACCTGAAAAATCGTGTCTACGTGTGTGTGTGTGTGTGAGAGAGAGAACATTAACACTTATTTGCTTAAGCTATTGTTCATTGGTCATTCTGTTGCTTGTAGCCACAGGCATTCCTGACACAGTGAATAATGGGTTAATTAAATAACTTCCTCTTCCCCAACACTCCATTTGCTTTGTAACTTGAAATCTGTGTACCATAGACCTTATTTTAAAGTGAGGGGCCTCCATCGAGATTAATTCAAACCTGATTCACCCCAACCATGCCTAAGGTCCATAACCCCTGTCCACCCTTCTTCTCAGCGACTCCTAGAGCTCCTTTGGAGAAGAAGCCATGTTGACATTTATCTCCCTAGATACCAACACCACATTTTGCATGTAACTGACATTCAATAAAAGACTGAGGCCTGAAGAAAGAAAATAGGTTTCAGAAGGTCACTTTCGAGTCACTATTTCAGGCATACCATGCCCTTATTAAGTGAGCATTTTCATCCACATTTTACAGATGAAAACCTTGAAGCTCAGAGAGTTTTTATAACTTGGCTAAGATTCTGAGGCTTACGAATGACACAGGGCACCCATGAATCCCTGCCTCCTACCTCCGTTCTAGATGTCTTCCCTGCTAGACACAGAATTCAGAGTGTAGAAACCTCTTTGCGTGCCTTGTTTTAGCATCCGAAGACACCAGCAGACCCAGCCGGGTGCCAACCGTCATTTAAGCCGACTCTGCACTAAACTTTCAAAGTGTTTAGTGTTCAATCCATGAGGGGTTCAGAGGGTGGTGGTTTGGGGCTGTTGAGAAAGTGTTCCTTTCCACCCTCTCATTTGCATGCTGGATGTCTATTGAAAGTTGCTATGGTGATCCGTTTGACCAGAAGTTTCCGCTGAATCATCCCAACGCATACATAAAAACCTGAGTGTGGTTTGGGGACCCGGAGCCCAGAAGCTGGGGGAGACATCTCCATATTTCATTTGTGACTCACTCGTGGTCATGCGTGGGCCCAGCTTTGAGGAAGGTGAGACGTCTGCATCAGGTGTCGCTCCCCGGAGAGGTTTAGCACAGCAGGACACGTTGACATTGACTCAGGGCAAACCAAAAACCCAAGAAGAAAGTAGAAGCCTGCACCTGGGCTGTGCCCTGTCCCACTGGGTCCTGCCACAGACGCAGGTCGTTTAAGTCAATGCGTCCGTTGGAAGATTCCAGAAGGAAAGTCTGCAACAAGCACCGTGTTCAGGTAGTTTACTTGCGAGCTGAACCGAGGAAGCAGAAGGGAGGAGGGAGGATTCCGAGAGAGCAAGGAGGAAAAGCCAAGGGAAGAGTGTGTTGTCCGTGTGGCTGCTGTGGGCAGAGATCTGCTTTAGGGACAATTTCTCAAGGAATGGGTGACAACACATAGTGACTTGGAGGGGGCATGCCAGAGTTCGAGTCTTCTCTCTGGTCCTTGCAGTGCTGGCTGCAGGCCTTGCAAGTCTTAACCTTGACATTGTCTTCTCCATACATAGAAATGGAGAAAAAAATACCTTTTGAGTTGCAAAAGAAAGAATATATGCAGTGGAGCCTGGGACGGAATCTGGGATACGGTATCAGTCCATTTCATTTTCTTTCTCTCTTCTTTTCAGCAGAGAGAATCCGCCAGAGGATACCTGCTATTCCTGGCTGTGAACCAGGCAGTATGGCTGAGTATTAATTCATTTAAGTAAAGATTTGAACACGGCTCTCAAAAGATACCCTTCATTTTCTCTTTCGAAGTAAACTTTACTTAGCATTCGGTCTTCTGTACGGTGCAACTAGGTGAACACGAATATGGTTATCTTTACAGATAAACAAATGTAGATATGCTTACAGCGTTGCTTACTTAGTTCCTCGTTTGCTACCTGGAGACCTTCGGGGGATGCCCCTGGGCTTGAAGGTGGGGGCGAGTTTGGAACAAGAATGCGAAGCTGTCAAGGGAAAAAAAAAAATCAAGGGCGAGCTGTTAAAATCCTGTTAAAAGAGAGATGCCGTTTTTTTCAAATTGATGTCAATTTTTTAAAACTGTGCGACACAGTACTTTGGCAAGAGTGTGCAAAAACAGATACAATTTTTCTAAAAAAGTAATGTTGTCATATCAAAGCCCTAAAATATTTATACCTTTTTGCCTAGCAACTCCAAGTTTCAATATTTATCTCAGGGAAATTATCAGATATTCAGCAATTATGCACCAGATAGAACAAAGCAGTTGGTATATTACTGAAAGATTGCAAAGGATCTTAATGTCCTCAAATAAGCAAAATAATCAAATAAATTATTTTTATAATCACATGGTTAAATTTTATGTGGCCAATACAGTTTTCAAAGAGCATTCAGGGACCCAGGAAAGTATCGATGATATATTATGAAGTGAAAAGTTTGATATAAAAGGTACATTCAATCTGGTCCCAATTCTGTTAAAAATATTTTTAATTATACATTTGCATGTTTGTGTAGATATAGTTGCACATTCATTACAAGAAATTACTTGAAGGAAAACACTGTATTAGCAACCCCTGTTTCTAAGTTATCTTCATTCATATCTTAATTCTTTCTCTTTTTTTGTATTTCCCGTTTCTAAGTTATCTTCATTCATATCTTAATTCTTTCTCTCTCTTTTTTTTTTATTTTCCAAATTTTCTGTAATGAGCAAAAAGTACTGTGATAATCAGGAAAAAAAGAAGCAATAAATATAATATGTAAAAATGTTACAGAAACCAAATTTTAGAATCCTGGTCATTTCTCTTTAGCACAATCTTTCTTCAAAATGCAGTTGGATCCGTCCCCAAAAGGTAGGGGTAGCTGCAGCGCCGTGGATGGTCCAGAAAAGGTGCTTTGATGCGTGACCTCTGACCCCAAGGAAGGCACAGTGAGGAAGACAGCCGGTGGAAGTGGCGGGAGGGGATTTGTGATCGCCTTGAATGACAGCTGTCAGAAGACCGCGTGCAGGGCTGGTTAATCTCCCGGGGACTCAGAGCGTGTGACACGTTACAGTGCCTGCTGTCACTTCCGACCTGTGGGGGCACGTCTCTGACCGCGAAGAGAGGTTGAAAACTAGAATCTCCCAACATCCTGACCTGAATGTCCTCTCTGAATTCCCTCCTTTGATGGCGCCTCTATTTCCACACTCACTCGCTCTTCTCCGGTGGCCCCAAGTCTATGGTCTCCAGCCGGGACCTGTCTCATGAACTCCGGCCCTACATCGCCAGTCGACCATTGAACTTGGCTAACGAGGTGCCTCGCGGGGTGTGCGGGCCACAGCACGCACCGTCACTGTAACCGAACTCTGCTTTATCACCCACAGATGCGTTTCTTCTTCTGGCGTCTCTTTACGTCGGCACTCCTACATCTTCCTTGAGTCAGGGATGCCTTTGAGAATTTGAAAGAGTTCGTGAGACCCTCACAGTAGGGAAGTGTGCGTGACATCAGTTCATTCGCGGTCCCCTGGGTACCCTAAGGCTCCTGCGTGGCAAGTTAGGAATCCTGCCCCGGGTCACTCCATTCTTCCCTTTTCTTCCAGCCAGAAAAACCCTCTGCTTTCAAAGGGCTCGGTGGACTAGCTTAGACAACACCTCTCCCCTGCCTGATAATTTCTCTCAAGGTCAATTGATTTGTAAGCTTGTGTCCATTTGGCAAAATCCCTTTTGCCGTGGAATACAACATAATCACCGGGGCAGCATTCATGAGTAGCATTCACTGTACTCACAGTCCTGGAGATGAGGGAGAGAAATTTTGGGGGCCCATCTTAAAATTCTGCTTTCCACTTAATGCACGCCAGACACTGTGCTGAGCACAGGGCATACATCATCTCATTAAATATTTGCAACAATTATGTCTTCAGCAAAGAGGACAAGGTCTAGGAAGAGTAGGTACATTTGTCCAAAACAACACTGTTGATGACTAGCAGGCTGAATCTGAACCAGCACTAACTCTAAACCACCATACCCTGGAACAGAAGAGAAGCACCTGTCCCAAGCCCCCGCCCCGCACCACCACTATAGGTGTTCATGAAGTGTTTGCTGGGATCTCCTGCTTCTCAGATACTGCTCTGAAAAACACTCTTCCTCCCACAACTGATTTCCAGTCCAGAGATCCAAACAGAGAGGCCTCTGACAGCCAAGTATTAATTTTATTTATTGCACAAACAATATTAGGATAATAGTTTCAGAAATTAAAATAGAAAAATAAATGAATAAGGAGCTCACTATGCTTGCACTGCCTTAGATAGGATTAATTTTTAAGTGTTTTCTACGAGTTGTCCATATACCTAGGGTTGTGCCTTGCTGCAAACTTTAAAATTTCCTTGCAGCAAACTTTGAAATCTGAGCCAGCAGGGTGTCCAACCCTGCAGCCTCCCACAGGGCTTTGGAGCTAGTCAAAAGGAGGGCTGAGGACCTCTGAAAGCTACCTGCACAGTTACTACCTGAGTGTCTCTTCCCACCTCCCACTCAGCATCACCATCAGTGAGAATCAAAGACATTTTTTTATAAAAGACACTTTTTCTAAATCATCCATGAGTCATAAAAGAAATTGCTGACAGTGTCTCGATATTGGGAAGATAAAAAGAGTTTTAGACTTTAAAAAAAAAAAAAAAAACCCGGGAATTTTTTTCTCCCCATGTTATTAATGGGAAATGAACTCCTTGGTTGTCATTCATTCATCCATTCAATTGGTTCATCAACTGCATTTCTGAGTGTTTGATATGGGCTACAGACCATCAAGGGTGCAGGGAATGTAAGATGAATTCAGGCATTGCCCCTGTCCTCAATAAGCTTGCAGACAGAAGGGACAGAGAGAAACACTCCAACAAGTAATTATAGCACAGAGTTGTCAGTGTTTGGATGGAAGTGAGGCAAGGAGGGGTGGGGCAGGGAGAAAGGACACCCAAGGTGGCCCGAGGAGTCAGAGAAAAACTCCCAAAGGAGGTAAGAGTTGAGCCGAGTCCTGATGAGCAGAAGGACAAGTCGGAGGATGTGGGCACAAAGCCATGTGCTGCAAAGCGGGGGGCAGCAGGTGCGGGGACAGCAGAGGTGCTGGCGGGACCTGACCGTGAGGCTCCCTGTGTGCGTGTTATGGGGTTTGGACTTGACCCTGAGGATAATGGGAAGCTTCAGACTTTAAGAGGGATTGAGGCATAATCAGGTTTACATTTTACAAGGTGGTTTTTTGTGTTTGTTTATTTGTTTGTTTTACACCAGGAAAGTCAGGGACGAGGGAAAATTTGGAAAAAGAAAAAGACACTGGATGGATCAGACATGAGTAAGAGGCAGTATCACTGGGCCAGGGACTAGAAGGAAGTCCCTCACCTAAGAGGTGGGTGTGGACATATTTTACACTTTGTGGGTCATACAGTCTCTGCAGCTGCTGCTACTGGTGCTCCGTTTCCTCCTTCTTCCCTCCTCCTCCTCCCTCCCAAAAATCCCTTAAAATACCAAAAATATTCTTAGCTCTAAGCCATATGAAAACAGCCATGGGCATATAAAGTCAACTGGGCAAATAGGGTTTTGGAAAGTGATACTGGGAGACAGGAGAGAGCATGTGCAAATGCCCTGGGGCATGAGAGGCAGAAGAAGAAAGCTGGCATGGCTGCAGAGGCACAGCCACGCGGGTGTGACTCAAACTGACGCTGGAGCCAGAGTTGGGAACCAGATTTTAAATGTAAGAAGAAAAGATACCAGATTGTGCACTCAACATATAACCTCCGCCATTTTAAAGGGTGGTCAGTTAAGGACACAGCAAAGGGAAGTAGGACGTGAAAGAAACCAGGACCACTGACAAAAAGAAGAGTGGACAGAAGAGCAGGCAGAGAGGTCAAGGCAGAGTGGGGGGAAACGACCACCTTCTGGGGCCCTCGCGGAGATTCGGGAAGATGGTGCAAGTCAATCACTAGGAACGGTGGCTGGCGCTTAGTAGGCGTTCAATCAAGGTCAACTGTCAGGACAAACAGTGCACAATGCATAGCAGGTTCTAAGCAGACTTTGGCGAAATGAGTGAGTGACCGGAAATGTGAAGTGAAATATGAATCAAGGAGCAAACCAAAAAAAAAAAATCAGCAATGGAGAGTTCCTATTTTGGAGGTCGGAGGACATCATCAAGGGACATCTCCAACAGCCAGAAGACATTCTGATATGAATTCCATCCATCCACATGAAGGGAGGGTTCAATTAACACAGCCACAAAACGGGGTTCCATCCCACAGTGTGAGAGCACCTGGGGGGCATCACCTGAGCCTGGGAAAGCATCCAGCGCTGAGACCCCGGCAGTCTTCCAGGCAATTAGAAACAAAAGAGTAAAATTCTGTCTCTAAGCACTTTCCCCCTTAAGTGTCAAATTGCTCTTGGGATCTTGGTGTGTCTCCAACACTGACTCTGTGCTAAGCACCAGGCTCCCTACCCACGGTGGGAGGGGACAGGGGTGTACACCAGCGTGGATTCTGGCTGGAGGCAGTTTGGGGGCTCTGCCCTTAAAGGCTCCAGTGGTTATAATTTTAATAGTTGCCCGAACATCATTAAGTCATTACATCAAGCAGCTCCAATACCTGCAAAATAACCCAGGTACTGAAGGTTCACAGAACGAAGTTGGCCCCTGGGGCCTGATGGATGGAGGCATTCCTAGTGAACTCGCCTGCACCCCTGGCTCCCAGACCTCCTCCGAAGGGTTTTTATAACTTCCTGAAAATGCTCAGGCATTGGGTTTTAATTAAACATTTAATATGCATCATGCAAATTTATTGATTCCGCCAGGCGGGGAAAGATGAATCTTACATTTGGACATCTCCAGCTAAGACGACTCGTGTTTGCACAGGAGTTACTAATAGGGCCTCCAACCCCACCCCCCAAGTTTGAGCAGCACTGCAGGAGCCGGGGAGCATTCCGGATCTGCAGAGTCACTCGCTCAGAGCAGTGCACATATTAACAAACCACTGAATTGTACTTCGAGGAA
This sequence comes from Propithecus coquereli, assembly GCF_000956105.1. NCBI lineage: Eukaryota > Metazoa > Chordata > Mammalia > Primates > Indriidae > Propithecus > Propithecus coquereli. The sequence continues at coordinate 203,009 of NW_012148397.1, read as the reverse complement.
GTGAACGGTGTGATATCTGAATTATATCTCAATGAAGACGTTTTGTAAAAAAAAATGTGGGGAACACACGAAGATGGGTGATAATGGACTCAGGATGGGAACCACAGAGTCTGGGGACAGGTGGGGTGTGGGGAGAGGGAGCGAGCACAGAGGCCACCTGCCTGGTTCCTCATTTCTGCAGCTGCCACTTGCTCTTGGCAATTCTTTTCTGGCATCACCTTTATACATGATGGTTTTTTCAAAATCTGCCTCTTTCTCCTAGTTGACGTATAACGGGAAAAAAGGCTTGGGGGTGGGGGGCTTTCTTAGAGCAATAAAAAGCTTTCTTCTTCATGACCTTTTCACTCTTCCTTGTGAGATGGCTGTGACCTTTGACCCCATGGATGCTGATGGAACAGGCTCGGGTCTACGAAGCATTGAAAATTCGATGGGTTTTTCACGGAAAGGATGTGGTATGTTCTAAGGCGATGGCTTCCCCGGGCAGCATTCAATGCACGGAGAGAGAATCATGGTGTTTCCTTTACTTAGACACTTATCTTAGTTTTCATCCCCATGTAAGTGTGACTTCTCGTAAAGCCAAAACAAAAAGAATATTCTTTTGTGCTGATGAGAAATGACGATAGAAAAAAAAAAAAAAAAGACCCAGGAACATAGAGAATCAAGTTTTCCTTGTGTCATTTTTGGGGGAGGAGCCCCTTTTATCTGGTTTAAATTATACAGAAAAATAATAATTATACAGAAAAATAATAAAAAATAATCCAATAATAAATTATTGGATTCTAAGACAAGGAAATCTACTCCTGGCCCAGGGGCTACCTAAGAAACACACACTCTTACATTCACAATGGTATCTAATTGCCAACATTATTGACTTCATTCATTCATCCATTCATTGAGGCAATAAACTATTCGCTACTGTAGCCATTCAGGGCTATGACAATAAGATACCATCCCTGTCCTCAAAGAGCTTACGGATATATGGAGAAAAAGACAAATGGTTAGCAATAAACTCTGTAAAGAAAGTCTGCAAAGGGTAACGTGGAAGCATTAGTCGATTCAGAGGCAGGCAGAAGTGATTCTGAAGAAGCTATGTGAGGTAGAGTCCTCTTAGCTGCAAGTAGCAAAACGAGCAACACGTAGAGCTTGCAACATGAAATATTTATCTTAGTAGACATCTGCAGATAGGAGGCAACTCCAGGTTGGCTGCCCTGGCTGGACACTGTCTTCAAGGACTCAGCTGTTCTCATTTTCCTGCTCTGCCAACTTCAGTGGGTCACCTTCTCACCCCTGGGCTTCTGTAGGTAGCAAGGCGGCTGCTACCGAAAAACAAAGCACACTACTAACTACATTTATTAAGATGGCCAGATAAACCATGCAGTGGGGTGTATTAAAAGTAAAATAAGTGAGTTGGGTCATTATTTCCTTTTCTTATTTTCCAACGTCATCTAACTTCTGCACTAGAATTAAAGAACCTGAGGTTATTCTCTTGGGATTTCATAGGCTTTAGGTCAGTCCCCAAGTCCGATCACTCAAAAGCCAAGTGGTTTTGGTGGCTCTGGGCCCTCGACCAGACCCCTCCACTGCTCCCGGCTTCCCATCGGGGGAGATGGAGAGGAGGCGGGTTTTGTTTTCCGCCTCACGCTGCGCAGTCATCTTGGTCCCCGGGTGTGGGAGGACGCTCACCACACGCTGGCCTGCGCTCCAGGCTCCTTGCCCCGCAGCACCACAACACTCGCCCGCAGCCCCCTGGGTGACTCGGCGCTCGGGGAGCCTCATTGCTCAGGCTCTGCCTCCCCTGTGCACCTCTTTCCCGTCTCCTTGGCAGGTGGCCCAGCACGGTTGCCCAACAGTGAATCTGTGCTTTTTGTCTTCCTGCTCCAGCAAAGGCAGGATGGGTGCATCAAAGAAGAACGCGAAGCCACGATCCACCCCCCCCTTGCCCTCCAGGGCCCCCTCCCAACTTCCTAGCTTCTGGCTGGAGACCACGGCTGGGCTTGGAGGCCCAGAGGAGCTAGCAGCCAAGCCATCGCATCTGAAAAACCAGCTTGTGACCAGAAAACTGAACAAATTTAATACAGAAGCCACCGAGACAGAATAAATAGGGAACCCCGTGGACTATGTCATCTTCACAGAGCAACTTTTCCCATTACTCTCAGACTTCAACCTGATTAGAACCTGGCTAATTAGTTTTGTGCGCTGCACAACAGTTGGAGAAAAAGGTCACTTTGGTATATGATTTTTCTTTCTCTCTCTTTCTAAGCCACAGAACTTCCTCCAAGGAACAAGCATTAACCTCCAGTTCTCGGAAGAAAAACAAGCCAGTCACACATTTCTGTGAATTCTCTCGGTAAGCTGATGACCTGCAATAATAGCAATAGCTGTCGCTATTTACTGAGTACAGGTGACAGACTCTTCACACATCTTGCCTGTAAGGGAGCCTCCCTGAGACGTGGGTGCCCGTTTCATACACAAGTAAACTACGGCTCATTGAGGAGAAGGAAGAGGAGATGCGGTCTCCTGGAAGAGAATGGGCCAGAAGTCAGGAGAGCTGGGATCTCGTCCTGGTCCTGCCAACACCACCAGGGATTGGGCAAGACATTGTCTTTCCTAAAGGAAATCCCAAAGCACTTTACAAGAGAGTTAGTATCTATAACGATAAAATACATGTTGGTGGATGACTTAATGGAAACTAAATATCTCTACAACAGGGGTGATCCTCCTGCAGGCATACTGGGGCCTCCTAATAAAACCAAGTATCACTTGGTGGCCACCGTGTGCCAGGCCCTTTGTGAGGCACTGCCACACGCTTTGTGCCTTGTCATAGAAATAGCTTTGCAAACTATGGGTGCATGGGTAGACTTGCAGATTGGGACAGTTCAGAGGTCCTTTACAGAGCTCTGACACTTTGCAGATAAGAAAACAGAAGCCTGGAGAGCTGACGTGGCTATCCCCAAATCCATTCACATTAGATCCAGAAAGACCCATAACATCACAGGGTTCGTTAAGACAAGGCCTAAGTACTGACCTGCTCAGTGCAATGGGAAAAGCCCAGTCCCTGAGTCTGTTGTCAGGATTATTCCCTGACCCTATAAGTGATGTAAGGATATACATCCTTAACTCCACCCGTGACAACTTCATCCAGTGAACTTCAAAACACAGCGTAATACCCTGGCTCAGCTCTGTTGTTATTTCTCACTTCCACCGTGGTGTCTCTGCTCTCTGTCCCCGCAAGACATCAGCATGAGCGTCATTTTAAGGCCTGGCTTTATTTTTCTCTGCAACTCTTCTCCTGCCCTTTCATTGTGTTAATGTGCCTTTTCCCTTCCTGACCTCTGGTTGCATAACATAAGAATTGCATGCCAATCTATATAGACAAGAATTTCGCAATAAGGGCACTTGCAGTTGGAATAATATGTCCCTGGATTTGAAGGAGTTAGGTGAACAGCCGATCGGAGTTTATTTCTGATAGCCGGAGGATATTAGCAGTGCAGAATGATGGGAACGTTCATCAGAAGCTCACGTCGCACGCTGTGTTGTTTTAGGTGAGCGCATTGGTCTCACAACTGGGTTCAAGATGCATCTTTAGACGTTTAGGAGAATACTCAACCCCATGCAAGTCGGTTGGTTCTCATGGAAAAACAGGGAGACCAAAGAGAATAAGCCCACTCTCCTGGCCTTCCTTTTGTGAGATGAGCTGCAGCATGATGAAGCCTTATGAATGCTTACTAAGTCGTTAGGAGAAATTTTATTCTTCCTCATGTGAAACTGAATAATCACAGTGTATTCCATATATAGTAGATGCCCCTGGAGATCTGAATAGATACCAGGGAGGAGAAAAAATTACATATATATTTTATATATATGATAATTATATATATATGAGATATATAAGGTTGTATATTATATATGATAAATATTACATATTATTTATTATACATTTTATTTATATATGCATGTATGTATATGTATGTGTATATATGTATGTGTGTGTGTATATCCCATAAGGACTTCGATTCTGGAAAACAGAAACATAAATATATATTAAGTGCTGGTTGGGGGTAGGGGGTCATATCCACAGCAACAGCTATTCATTTTCTGCTCAAATTCTCAAGTTTGTTTTTTACTTAACACAGGAATAAAATAACAAATATTGGTTCTTTTTGTTATCAATAATGTGTCCCGCATATATCGTAAGGGGTTTGTATATTTAAGAGGCAAGAATATGTTAGTGCCTGAAAGATATTGCAGAGAAGGTCAAATAGCTGCTTTTGCCTTGCTGCCCTTTTACATGTCTTCTGGGGCTACTAAAAATGTTGTTGGACTCTGTACATAAAAATGGACGAATGGACGGATGGATGGACAGAAGGATGGATAGATGGATTAACAGATAGATGGGCAGGTAGACAGATGGACAAAGGATGGATGGATGGATGGATAGATGGAGAGATGGATGGATGGATGAACAGGTAGATGGATGGAATGATATATGGATGAGTAATAGGATTATTTTGTATCCCTTTATCCCCCAGACTGTTACAAAGTCTGACATACAGTTTCCAATAAACGAAGACCTATCACTTTGGGATCTCAGTAATGGATCAACTGGTCCTTGGAGAGAACTTGACATTATTTGGCACGCTTTGCTATTTGCTCATTCAACAAAAACTCAGGGATTTCGAAGTCTCACAAGTGGCTCCTTGTATCAATAAAGCACATGACTAGGTACATGGGGTAACCTGAGGAACACTGCTACTCCAAGATGTTTTATGAAAACTCCACCATTAGTTGGATGAAACCCAAGAGTAGGAACAAATGAAAGAAAACTTCCTTCCTCCAGGTGTGTTATGAGATGGTCCAGAGAGAGAAATCCCAACACCCTTGCTGAGCACCCCTAATTCCTTGCTCAAGTCACTCTCCCCTTCAGGCCTGATATGTCCCCATAACCTGAATCAATCACCACCAGCTGCGAGGGCAGCCAGCCCCACCAAGGTGAAGCCTCATGGAGGAAAAGTTCGTGATGAGTTCATGATTTTCAAAGTGCATTAACCTCAGAGTCACCATATTCATCAAAAGATGATGTAAAAGAAACCAAGTTGAGACCACAAAATAAAAGTCTGGTGTTCATGCCTGATGTTGCACAGAAATATGTCCCCTCTGTGAAACTTTCTGTTTGGAGCACAGGAGCAGGTGATTTTTTAAGGGAATACAAACCCATCATTACTACCAGGATCTGCACAAGCCTCTATAGAGGAGAAGATTCTTTAATATTGTATCTTCATAGTGCTTTGTGCCTTGGGATGTTTTTCTCTCCCCCTTGGACAAAGTCTTTCCAGAGGAGTTCTGGATTTCCTACTCTTTCTCTGATAGCATTTGAATGTCTCTATAAGCATTTACATCGGACCACCCAGGAGCCAGATGCTGGTTTGAGTTAGCTTCAAGCAGGATGCAGAGATTAAAAATAAGGCCCCTGTTTCAAGACACTCATAGAATCACAAGAGAACTAGGTAAATAAAAAGATAATGACAAGAGGGTGGCACAAGAACACCTTATGGTGGAAATTCTCCATATCTTGACTGTGGTGGTGGTCACAGGACTCTACACATATGACAAGATTGTACAGGATGAAATACACACACACACTCATGCATATAAAACCAGCGGAATCTGTATGGGGTGGGTAGGTTGTGACAATGTCGGTTTCCTGGTTGTGCTAGTGTATTCTTGTTATGCGGGATATCAACACTGGGAGAGGCTGGGTGAACACAGATCTGTCTGCATATTCCTCGTAACTGCATGTGTATCTGCAATGACCTCAAAATTAAAAGAAATTAAAACACATATATGTGTGTATGTAAAATATATGTAATATACATGTACGTAAAACTTACAATGTATAGTCACAAGTGCTGTGCTGGGGGTCCTGTGAGCAGGGTGCAGATACATCGCCCCACTTGGAATAGGGAGAAGTGGTCAAAGGTGTCTTAAGGAAGGGGGGGTCTCAGTGGTCAATATGAGTCAGCCGGGCTGAAAAGGAGGATGCACTGGACCAGGAGTCCCCCGGCCTGTGAGCACCACAGCAGGGTGACGGCGCAGTGTAGACAGCATCACTCCCACCTCCCCAGCAAGCCGGTTTCCCCCTTCACGCCACTGCTACTATCTCTTTGCGTTTGAGCCACTTCTTTTAGACCTAAAAGAAGATCTGTTTTTATCTGTAACCATCTCCCTCCCCCGAACACGTCATTTGTTTGTTTAAGAAACTAAAACATTTGACTTAGAGAATTCCCCAAATTCTCAATTTGAATTATTGCTTTGTCCTGGGGTCTGATAATTATTGTCAGCATTTCCTGTAAACTGGTAGCTTTATTATCATCTTTATTATTATTACATTACTACCAAATCTTCCCGATGTTATTGGAAAGGTAAAAATGCAGGCACTAAAGTGCTAGCTTCTAGAAATCTAATTTCTCTTTCAAATAACTTTCAGCCCAACCTTTCCTCAACTTCATGTTGGTGCTCAAGTTTGAGAAAATACACAGACTTGTGCAGTAGCCAAGAAGGTCCAGCACTGCAGCTACGTTCAGCTCAGAGTGTTTTTGGAAACAGACCTTTCTGACGGTAACTTCCAATAAAGTTGATGGGCGTTACATTAATGACTAGACTCTTAGTCACCTCAAGGGAACTGAAATCGGATGACACCAAGATGGGGAAGGGAGGGGAGATATTAGCAATTCTGATTACAAATGTGAACGTAACTTCAGGGGCGTTTTAATAATTGCTTTTATGCTTTGATTAAATGCCTCACATGATACTGGGCTACAAGGTGGAAGGCAAGTGTGAAGGCAGGAAATCCAAGGATATTTACTTGTCTTAATACCTGTGCCCTGAGACGGCAGAAGAGGACATATGCTTTGTCATTGCATGAAACACAAACCCTTCACTTCTCAGCTTGCCCTGCATACTTTAACACTCACAAACAACCTGCAAACAGACCAGTGCATATTTGCGTGTAGCAAACACCAATTTAGGGAGAGTCACAGGAATTCCCAAAACGTCCAGGGCATTTTCTACAAAGGAGGGAAAAAGAGAGCAAGTTCAAAAGTGCTGTATCGTTTGCACTTGCCACCTAACTCCTTTTCCACCTGTCTGTAAAAGAGTTTCTCAGATCTTTTCCACCTGGAGGGTCCAACCAGATAGTCTTAGGGACACGGGCTCAGCCTAACATCTTTAGATACCCACCATCATTGGGAACCAGGTCTAGAAATTCCAGCTTACTTGACCTTTCCTCAGATTTCCTCCTGTAATCACTTGCTGTTCTTGTAAGACTGAAACAAACATAGGAATGTTATGGTGAGGATGTTGCTGTCGTAGAAACAAGGTTCTTGGATCAAAGGATTCACACTGTGCACATAAAACAAGTCATTTGGTCAGCTGGCCAACACTCGCTGAACACCTTCCCGAGCCACGGTTGCAACAGATGTTTTTGGCATGGATACAAAGGTGGATGGACCACTTAGCAACACCTGCCGTGGTATGATATTACATGATACTATATTATATTATATGCTCCTTGTTTATTTGTTTCTTGACTATCTCCTTCTTGCAGTAGATAATAAGTGCAAACTTTTCAGCCATGCTTAGATTCACACCTTGTACCCCACCAGCCATGCGATCTAAGTTGGCACCTAAGGAGAAACTAGGGGGTACCCAAGCGCCAGACCTGGGTGAGTATCACGTCCATATTGACCATTAGTAATGCGATAATTTGATGCTGGCCTGCCGGTATCACCACGGGTGACAGCTCCTCCGTCACACTCAGAGAGGCTCGGGGAAGTCTCCAGGCCCCTGATCCCACACAGTTTCTGAGTCCAAGTCTGATCTCATCCCTTTTCCACAGGGACTGGCTCGTGAGCACGTGAGCAGTCAGATGAACTAGACCTATGCCTGCCCCAAACCAAGACTTCCACGTGCCCTGCTGGGGACTCGGGCTGACTCCCACGGACCTAGTCTCGGGGGACAGAGGGCTGGAACGGCTACAACCATCACACTCCCATGAGGAGCCCTGGTTCACACAAACGGAGGGAAGCCAGCTCGCAATGACACCATGTGACCCCTCTCCCCAGCCAGGCCTGACTACCAGCTCTGTTCCTAGACCTTTAGGTCATGTGAGCCAGGAAATTCCCTTCTTGCTTAAGCCAATTTAGGTCATAGTTTTTTCACCTGCAACCCAAAGAGGGCTAACTGCCATTCCACTACACACATGAAGACACTGAAATCCAAAAAGCACATGAAGGACCCCCCGCCCCAAGATCACACAACCGGTAAGTGGTAAGGTGCTGTACCTGATAAATACACTGCAAGACTCCCAAAGAGAGGTCGAGCTACAACCGTGGGGGCCTCTGTGTGCAAGGCAGGAGCCCAGGAGGGCTTCTGGAGCCAGGGCCATCGTGTTAGCACCTGGCCTGTATTAGTCGCGAGACACTGTGCTCAGAGCTTCAGGCGCGACATTGCGTATGTGCTGTGCCTTGGAGAATGGGCAGGATTTGCGCATGTGGAAATGGGGGCGGGCCTTGCCTTCTTAGCTGAGGATTACAAAATAGTGCCCGTATGCCTTGAAGCCCGGGGAAAGCAGCCTTGAGTCAAAGCTGCACCAGGGCTCCCTCCAGCAGCAGCAGGCAGTGCCGGAAGAGGACACCCTGCTCACACTCAAGCACTTCATCCCACCCCTCCCTTCATCCAAACATCCATCCCAGCAAGACTCACTGCGGCCCACCACGGTTCCAGGGCCCACGCATCTCAACCACGTTTTCCACCCATTTCCCATCTCAGAAAGATACAAGCTAATGAGTGAGCAAGAAACACATCCTGGTAATTGGAGGATGGGCCAATCCAACCAGCGAGAGGTGAATGTCAGAACTGCTGTGTTGCAACAGAGCAGCCAGACACCCTGCCCCTTTCAAAGG
>NW_012148397.1:183737-193787 GCF_000956105.1 Propithecus coquereli | reverse complement strand
AGCAGGGGACTAATACACACATGAGACTCGAACACAGTGGCACAGAGACCAGGCACCCGGCCTGCCTTGGGCGCCAGTGGGCAGGAGGACACAGGTAAGGCTTTTAAGAGAAACCCCAAGACCTGAAGAAGAGTCAATATTAGCCAGGAAATAGGACAGAGGGCAGGGAAGGTGAGGAGAGGGTGGAGTTCCAGGTGAGCGAAATTGTGCGGACTCAGGAGAGCGGGAAAGAAAGAGGCCAGGTTGAGGCGTAGGTGCGACTTTAAGACAGGAGCATGAAAGATTAGAAGGAGGGAAAATATTTCCCAGGTCCCTTGTATGCCCTAGTCCCCGTGCCATAAAATGGTGTGTAGAGAACGTCAGCACGGTCCTCGGCACATGCTAATAGGTCACGTTCGTTTGAGCGCTCGCTCCAGAGCAGGCACCATGCCAAGTTCTTGGTATACACGTTCATCAGGATCACAGAAACCCTCTGCACCTCTGACGAGGAAAAGTCAGGCCCAGAGAGGTCGGCTGACTTGCCCACGGTCTCTCACATGGGGCGGAGAAGGATTCGCAGTCTCGTCGGTGTGGTGCCAGAGCAAGGCACCTCCGGGTAGGTCTCCCCACTGGTGACCCTCAGAAATCCATGCTCTTCTTCTCACTGTGCTGCTGCCAAAGCCTCTGAAGAAGATCAACCGAAAACAACAGCATCCTCTGGCCTGGATGTGCAGGAGGGCTTGGCCTGGCCATTCCGCCCCCGCCTGGCTGGATCTGTCACCCTGACCTCGCAGATACTCTGACTTTGCCATTTATGACCCGTCAAGGCTCCGCAACAACCCGGCCTGTCCGCTCTCGTCTGTGTCTACGGGTGACTGATCCCTGTTTACCTACCCCACATTCAGCCTCAAAGGGCCGAGACATTCCTTCCATGCAATCCGGAGGGTTTGTGTAACCTCTCCACGCAGTGCAGTCTGTTTGCTGCCTGAAGAAATGAGTTGGAGGAAGAGAGTGAAGAGCTCTGCTGAGGTCAGGGGGTGACACTGCAGGAGACCTGAGCGCTGACCTCAGAGGCTGTGTCCCCAGACCGCTCCACCTTCCCCCACCGCCGTCTGCCAGAGCGCAGCAGCGCATCACCGCGACAGACAGTGCCCCAGCCTAGTCGCTCAGCAGCTCTGAGCCCAGCCGAGAGTCAACAGCCAGTCACGCTTCCCTGAAGGGTCCCCACCATTCTCCTGAGCCCCGATGGCCCAGGCTGGCTCCCTGAGGCAGGACACAGGCTGTGAGTCATAAATAACTCATGGGCTGGTTCCCAAGTTTCTCTAAATGGGGGCAAGGGGTGGGGCAGGGCTCGAACAGGAGATTCTGCAAAAGCCTGCACATTTAAATCCTTTCAAGAGAGACCAGGGGGCACGAGTGGCAGCTCAAAGGTGGACACTTGGAAACTCTGAACTCTTCTGTTCAAGAAAATGCCTCTGAGCCCCCCTGGCTACAAAATTGGCGTCGGGAAATGACAGGGAACTGGGTGATCTAAACAAGAGAAAAAACAGGGAGGAAAGAACTGATCTCAAATTGTTTTTATACCTATACAGGGCTTAGTTTTTCTGGGTTACATCTATTTTTTATTAGTCTCTGAGGTCCCAACTTTGGACAACTGCTACGTATTTTGACAGGGCAAAGGTTTACAAAGACAAAGGCAGATGTGAAACATGAAACGATTATCTAGTCATCTATCTTCTCAACAGAGAGCTTTGCCTACACCGCCAAAAAAGTGAAGTTACTTTAGAATTGATTTGAAGGGTATGTGTAGGACATCCAGATGGGGTCATTTGGTTTAAAATTACTCCAATTACCAAATAGACCGAGTCAGTTTACAATGTCCACTAGGGGACTCGAGTGATCCGGTGCGTTACTTCGCATAATCATTGGGAGTTGGGTGGGACGGTCTCTACCCGGATGCCACAGGGCTGGGTCCTTTCCAACACTGTTGTTATCAGCAACTCAGGGGGACAGACGGAAATTCAACACCAGTCACTTAGGGAGCTCCTTCAGGGTCATGCTGTAGGAGACACTTCACAGGCACAATCTCTAGTCCTGACAATACTCCATTTGCAGATGAGGGACCCGGTTCAGAGCGGGTAAGACGTATAAAAAGCACATCAATTTCATCTGCAGCTGGCACTGAGCTGGGAAACAAATTAAAACTAGTTGATGGCACATTCTAGATCCAAAGAGATTTCGACAAGCCAGGAACAGACTGAATCTAGGGAAATGGAGCCTGCTGGGGACTGTCGTATATTTCTGTGCCCGGGTTCAAACACAGCAGCACACAAATATAGGATGCGGGAGACGTGAGGAGGAAAGGCCCGGGCTTGAGCGCACCGTCCATGCTCGGTGAGTCACCAGAGTTATGTGTCTGCGGGGAGGCTCCTGAAATTCTGGTCTGCATCGGGAGCAGACAGACTGCAGCTCAAGGAGGTGTAGTGTGGTGCTCGCTCTGTGATGAGAGGCTCACAGCTGGGCATCTGGGTTCCGTTGTGAGACTTGAACCCTCAGAGGGCAGCAGGAGCCCGGCGGGTCCATCTGGGACTTGGCAACCAGGAGGCAGGGGCACTTGGAGTCAAGGCGTGTGTGGAAACATTAAAGGGACCATGTTTAGAATGAAAAACAAAAGGCAGGGGAAGGGTGTCATATTGGCTGTCTCCAACTTCCCAAAGACCCTCTGGCATAGGAGGACTTATTATACATGGGCTTGTGAATATAAAAAATCAGGACTAATGTATAGAAGGGAGTATGACTTCATGCTGAAACCAACAAACAAAAAGCTTTCTTTACAACCTCAAGAACTATGGGAAGATAAATGGATAGGGTGGAAGGTATATTGAGAGGTAGTGAGTTCCCCATAACTGGAGATGATCAAGTATGTTCTGTTAGAGTTATGTGTGGACTTTTGTGGGCCCTATGCATTTTGACTTCCTAGTGACCTCTTTTTCCATAAAAAAAAAAATTTAACTATATTTTATGACTGCATTAGTATGACAACAGATATCATCCATGCTAGATTATATTCTTCCTTTTCTTTTGATTTTTAAAAGAAATGAAAACATTTTTGTGGACCCAAAACATTCTAGTGGGCCCTGTGTCTACCATACCTAGTGGAGAAGTCGGGCCTGCCTGCCTCCAGTTCACCTGCCAGGGTCTGTAAAGCCGACTCAGATTCTTGCACTGGTTGGAAGGGGGATGTTAAGATCAGATCTCTCGACTCCTCCCAATCTGAGATTCCCTTGGGTGAATTCCGACAAAGCATAGAGAAGGGCCCAAAACCTCTTTTTGCTCTTGTGAAGGTGGCCATGTTTTAAAGGGAGCACAAGTTAAAGAACTATGTCCATGCTATGAGTCCATTCTGCAAAAAGTATACACACACGTCTCAATGACTACAGATGGGAACACTTGAGACCAAGATTAGGGGCCTGGGGTGAAAATGAGGACTAGAAGTCCTTTTGTTTGATGTCCTCCTATTTCTGTCTTGTTCACACACTTACATTTAACAAGGAGCATGTATTGCTGTCATAAAGGTACTAAACACAAAATACTAGCAGAAGTCTATAAATTTTGCTTTAATTTTTATTTGGGGAGGGTTAGCCCAATTTTCCGTTCTTCATCAGATCAGGAACACTGAGTCGCGACGGATGACGCTGTGAGGATGTCACTGTGCATGTCTGGTGTTTTCAGTGCACAGAACAACACAGGAGAAAGCTCTACAGCACCCAGGATGCAACCAAGAGCTAAGATACCAAACAGGGCCGTCTTTCCTCAGGTTCCACGCAGACAAATTCAGAAACACACACATTCTGAAATCGCCTGCATCAACTTACTCATCTTGGTCATCGCAGGAGTATTTGATTTTGTTCTGTATCTTCTAGAACCGCAATTCCTTCCCAGGTGGAACGGCTGCTAAATGCCTTCGGAACAGGAGTCACGAAACACCCCATCACCAGGGTTAGGAAGGAGGGCGAACAGAACTTCACGGGGCTAGCAGGACCGACCAGCCCGTCCTCTGCGTTATCATGCATAAAAGACACAACCTGCATAAAGATCGTTCCGATATCAGGCAGGTCTCCTTTTCTATTCCTGAGGTTTTTTTAATCGGTTCTGAGTTCACCACAATAAATATCTTTGAAGGGCTGAGTGCTTTTGAGACAAATTCCCTCATTGGTATAAGCTGAGAATAGGATCAAAAGGGATGATACAGGAAGATCGAATTTTAAGCATTCCCTAATTGGAGGAAAAGAAAAATCTAAGGAGACAGCTATGCCCTGAAAAAGGAAAGAGGGAAGGGAAAAAAAAAAAAAAGAAAAGAAAACCCTGGAAATCTGTTGATTTGGAATAGCAAGACCAGGGGAATAGGCCCCATCTTCTTATATCTCTGTCTAGTGCCTAAAACCAAAAGAAGTCCTATCCTTCCAACGATCACATGTGCACAAAACTATTTTTTAAACCTCGCCTGTCTGCCAGGCCATGTTGGGCGTCTTTGTGGGATGCTGGTGGGGAAGAGGACTGCCACACCTCCCCAGGAATTCTCACTGCAGAGAACATCTGGGTTTTTCACATCTCTGGTGCCAAACAAACAAGCATTTCATTAAATGCTGTGTATTGTGTTCTAAGGACAAAGCCTGCAGAGAAAAAAACAAATAAACAAACAAATTAAAAATACAAATAAGCAGAACCCCCAAACTCTGTCAATGGTATTTACTTGCTATCACGGTCCTCTACAAAGGTGGAGATCTCTCTAATTACAGAGTTTTCCACAATCCACATTTCATGTCAAGATCATCCAACAAATAATCCAAACAGTATATGAAAAGCCCAATACCTTCTCCTTCACTTTTCCCCCTACCCCACCCCTACCCACCCCTACCTGAATGATACCCTTGGAAAGAAACTTACAAATTTCATTTGTGTGTATTTTGCTTCCTCCCCTCGAGTCCCTGTAACCAAATGTGACTTGTTCTCTAACTGCACCAGAAAATCAGAATTTATTGTACATATGTTTGTGTTCCACTTAATAAAAAAACCTATATTTTAAGATAAACTTTGTTAGTAATTCATGAGGTAAGTGACTATTTATGCTAATCAGGCAGAAATATATTCTCAAGCATAATGCATTACATAAATTTGAATGCAAAATGTTCAATTATGAAGTAAATACAGGTAATGCAAATAATAAATTACCTCTAATAAAAATTATAAAAGATGTATCTTCAAAGAGAGAGCGGCTTTAACTTACAACTGTGAATTGCTTAAAGAGAAAAGAATTAATAAATGCTGAATTACTCTGATGATTATTCAGCACATAATTCACCTATTCATAAAGACTCCTAGTAATCAGACTGTTGTTTCACATCCTCCAATATGAGGCAAGACTGTTTCCTCAGCAATTTTACCCTTATCAGATTATCTCGTCTGATTCTATTAATTTTCTTCCATGAATCTGCTAACAGTGATTTGTGATTTACTTACCCGGCTAACTGAAAACTGTTAAAAGGATTTCTCTAACACTAGATCTAAGAACAGTGTACGCCTTATCATTTGGTTACTCTGAAGAACTCTTTCTCGAATCAATTTAGTTGGTTTCATGGTGAAATTTAGTGGACGCTGGTTAGTTCTGCATCATAAAATCAGCTCCTAGATAAAGACTTCAGATACTATATTTGAAGCATCCCATTCTATTCAGATTATGTATGTCTGATTCCAACATGATACACTTGAGTTGCTATAACTCACAATCAGGAAAACCATATCCCTTTTAGCTTTTAATCTTTGTAATTTGGACAGGAACAGAGGGGTTTTATTTTTCTTTTTTGCATGAAGATGTTATGTATGTACTGATGTGAAACTAAAATTATGTTTTTGACGGGACTGTCTCGCAATATTCTACGTGATTCGACCCATGCCTACTCCCCCTCAAAAATCTGTAAATATTCATTGCTTCCAGAAACTTTAATGCTACTGGTTCGAATTGGTCAATAATGACAAATGCATGGTTTCTAAATTACTGTATATTGTTCGACAGAGATTACTAGAGTATTATATGGCAAGGGGATATTAAGCAGTGAGAAAACACAGTTCACATTGTATTTGGATTAGATTGGCTTGGATAGAAGTGAAACAAACGATGTTAGCAAAGAAGTCTAAAGAAATGTGGCCTGCTGTAATTGTAGAGAATCAAAAACCTGAATAGTACTAATTAAAATGAGAGAGCTCAATTGTTATAAAAGAAGTGCCGCTAACAGAGAACTGTAAATGTTTAGACACCCCTGTGAATCACTAAATAATAAAGTAAAAAGGACAAAAATGAGAATGAAGTTACAAGCCTGTGAGCACTGCTGCCACACATCTAAAAAACAATTCTGATCCTCTTTTTTCAAGAGAAAAGGGGACACTATAAAAGATTCTGCAAGAAAGGAAAGAAAAATATCATGGCTTGACAGCAGTGTACAAAAATAAACCATAAAAAATGTGCAGATGATAATACATTTAGTTTCCCAAACATGGGCATTTAATTTCTAGAAATGATATATAACAATGCAACAATGAGGTATGCAGCCATGAATCTATATGCCATGGTCTTTGTCATTAGTGAACTTTGTTTATAAAATATCACATATTTATAAACGTAGCAGTTTCAGTTTTCCTGGCCAAA
This sequence comes from Propithecus coquereli, assembly GCF_000956105.1. Classification (NCBI taxonomy): domain Eukaryota; kingdom Metazoa; phylum Chordata; class Mammalia; order Primates; family Indriidae; genus Propithecus; species Propithecus coquereli. The sequence goes on along the minus strand of NW_012148397.1, from coordinate 187,105 downwards.
AATACTTTTTTGGGAGGCATCTACCATACCTTACAGCTTTTAACAAAAATGTGATGCAAAAGGATTTTAAAAAATCGTGAACAAAAAAAAAAGAATTCTTTCTAAATACACTTAAATTCATATTTTACATGAAAAATATAAACTTCAGACATTTGTGGCTACTGATTTTTTGAAAAGACCTGGACAACCATTGCTATGGACAATACCAAATGACATAATGTTTATGTAATTTAAGCCGTGCATTTTCCTCCGAATACATAAACTATAATCCCTCAACTTCGTTGCTAGGTAAAATATTGTTAAAGAGGAGGAAAGCAAGGGAATTCTACTAGGTTGCATAAATATTGACACAATCTTCACTCTTTCTTCCCCAAACTGGTAATAGACATGGTTTATTCCACCTCAACAAAGTGCTCCTATAAAACCAAAACTACCCTTATAAACAACTTCTCGGCAGTAATGATGAAAAAAAAAGTGTTGTCCATAAAATACCCACAGCGCTGGTCTTTCAGGCTTAGGATGTGCCTACAAATCTTTTGGGGAGTCACCTATTAAGGATTCCTGGGTTTGCTGAAACTGACGGCTGCCAGGATCAGAGAAATTAACACAGGTCTAATCTGGTGTAGGAAGCGAGTGAGAGACACCTAAGGTCTCGTTACAAATAGTAAAGCACGCTGTGGGGTGGGTAAGACCATTCTCAAGTGCAATGTTCGAGAAGCTGGCTTAATATATGACTAAGTGTCAGAAGTCAGGTTTTCTGAGAATTACTTTTCAGATAAACAACTTTATAGCACTGCACTTAATCTTACTTACTCGAGACATCTCATTTATCACTGAATTACAAGTAACTTTAATTGTATTGATATTGCCATAAAGCCCGCTGAAAATCCATCCTGGCACTTTGAAAGAGTTTGGGGCCCTGTTGTTACATGGGATCCACTTTGCAAACGTCTCTCAGCCAGAATTATGCCCGGAGGGTGTCTATGTCCCCGTGGCCTCTTTTGTCAACACTCAAGGAGAACAGGAGGGAACGAATGATTCCCGCATCTGCCAGCACTTTCTGGGGCCCCGTTTCCTACGGGGTCGGCGGCGTCTCCCACTGCAGCCACACTAACTTTCTGTGCCTCCTTCCTCCTTCCACACTCACTTCATCAACAAAACTGGACACGGATCAATTTCAACTGACCTTTGCCGAAAGGTGGCGCTGTTGTGGCAAAAACCAACTCGGTCCAACAATAGTTTTCACTCTTCGATCCTTTTGCAGGCTTTCAGAATTTTTTTTTTTAATGCACCCTCCTAGCGTCTCCCCCTCCCATAAAGTAAAATAAATACGATTAACACCAAATGCATTTCACTAATTGGAGGAATCAACAGTCTCAACTTCCCACCGGGAGGGCTGATCTTCCAAATGCAGGGTCCGCTCCGCGCACTCTCGCTTTCCCCCAAATAAATCTCGGCTTCTCCGATTTGCCTATCGCTTTAAAATCTTAGAAACAGGGTGGTTGGTTTCTTTCTTTTCCTTTTCTTTTTCTTTCTTCTTCTTCTTTTTTTCTTTTTTGCATAAGCTTTAACAGAATCGATCTAGAAAACTGAACTAGTGATTAGCATTTGCAACGGGGGAGATGGGGGGGAGCCACCTCCCCCCACCCCACCCCCACTATGGGTTTCCGGGCTTGTCCGAGAAATCCGCGGTTTAAAATTTAACCCTTCGAGGGGAGCTGGTGAGGACTGGGGTATTGTTTTTCCCCCTTGTTCCCCGCCACGATCGAGTCCGAAATAATTAAGTGAAACGTAGAAGTGCAAAGGGCGCGCCTGACCCTGATAAACAGGGGTCAGATTTCATAAGGCGATAGGTGAGCGGGGTGTGTGGGGAGGGGATATGAATCTCAAAGGCCAAACTCCAGCGGGAGTTGGGAGCCGAAGGGCTGAGCCCAGTTGCCCTGACTTTGAGCTTTCCCGGAGTTAACTCGCCCGGGCGCTCGCTCCATCCAAGGGCACGCGGCGCCAGCGGGCAGCCAGTCCCCGCAAAGAACGGCCCCTAAAGAACTTATTTGACCTCCTTTAAAAGAGGGTGATAAAGGGGTTTTCTCTCTCCGTGGGCTCCGAACCGCCGGGGCAGGCGCACGGCGGGGCGGCGTCCAGCCCTCAGCCCCGATCCCCGCGCCCCAGCGCATTCCCCTCTCCCCGCCAGCCCGCGCACGGGCTCCCCGGAGAGGTACAAAGAGTTGGGGCCAAGTTTGAGCTCCGGGCACCGCCAGGCTCAGAGAAGGAAGGTTCCCCCCGGCAGACAACTGGGTGCCAAAGGTGAAGCGAGGAGGAAAAGCAGCTAGGCGAATGCACAATCCTGGGGGTGGGGGGCAGACAGGGGAGGGGAGTCAGGCCAATCCCGGCGGACAGAGTGGCTGGGGAGCTGGGGGTCCGGAAGGCCGGCCTCTCTCGCGCTCCAAAGAAAAGCAAACCGTCCTCCCGGGTCCGCCTGGGTTCTCAAAGCCCCCTCTGTAAAACTCCTTCGCCTCTTACACCAAACTTTGCGCCCAGGCCTCGCTCCCTCCCGGGGAGTCTGCGGCGCCGGAAGGGTTAAGCCGGCCCGTCCCAGCTGACAGTCAGCTGATTGGGCCCTGATTGACAGCTCCGAAAAGTTTCCTTGTTTCTATACTATTATGCTAATCGCGGCCGCTCTCGCCGCCTCCCATTGGCCGGGAGTGCCAGTCAATTTCCCATTTGGACCTGACGTCACGAGTGCTATAAAACTCAGCAATTGCTTTAAACTCTTCTTGCTGGATCAGAGGCTTTAAAATCTTTTTTCATCTTCGAGCTGTAGCTCCGGCTGCTCGTCGGCTCGGCCTCCCCCTCCCCCGTCTGCTCTCTGCCTCGTCTTTTTCCCCAGGACTTCGCTATTTTGCTTTTTAAAAAAAAACGGCAAGAAAGAACTAAACTCCCCCCTCCCTTTCCTCCAGCCGGGCTGCACCTCTGTCTTGCACTTTGCACGGAGGGAGAGAGAGCGCGCGCGCGAGGGGGAGAGAGAGAGAGAGAGAGAGGAGAGGAAAAAAATAATAAAGAGAGCCAGGCAGAAGAGGAGGCGAGAAGCATGAAGTGTTAACTCCCCCGTGCCAAGGCCCGCGCCGCCCGGACAGCCGCCCGCCGCGCCTCCAGCCCCGAGCGGCCGCCGCGCGCGCCCCGCCGCAGCCCCGGCCGGCCAGGCGAGCCCTCCTTATGCAAAGCGCGCAGCGGAGCGGCGAGCGGGGGACGCCGCGCACCGGGCCGGGCTCCTCCGGCTTCGCCGCCGCCGCAGCCCGCGGAGGACCTTGCCGAGCCTGAAGCCGCCGGCTCGGCGCGCACGGAGGCGAGCGAGCGAGCGAGCGAGCGAG
>NW_012148397.1:182271-183005 GCF_000956105.1 Propithecus coquereli | reverse complement strand
GCGGGCGCGGCGGGGGCGGGGGGGGCGCGGCGGAGGAGGGGCGAGAGACGGCGCGACGGCGACGGGGCGGGCCGGGTCCCGCCCCCCCGCGGCCCCCTCCCCGGGGGGTCGTCGGGCGCGGCGCGGGAGGGGGACCCGGGGGGGAGAGGGACGGCGGGGGCGCGGCGGGGGCGGGGGGCGCCCTGCACCCGCACCACGCCGCGGGCGGCCTGCACTTCGACGACCGCTTCTCCGACGAGCAGCTGGTGACCATGTCGGTGCGCGAGCTGAACCGCCAGCTGCGCGGGGTCAGCAAGGAGGAGGTGATCCGGCTGAAGCAGAAGAGGCGGACCCTGAAAAACCGCGGCTATGCCCAGTCCTGCCGCTTCAAGAGGGTGCAGCAGAGACACGTCCTGGAGTCCGAGAAGAACCAGCTGCTGCAGCAAGTCGACCACCTCAAGCAGGAGATCTCCAGGCTGGTGCGCGAGAGGGACGCCTACAAGGAGAAATACGAGAAGTTGGTGAGCAGCGGCTTCCGAGAAAACGGCTCGAGCAGCGACAACCCGTCCTCTCCTGAGTTTTTCATGTGAGTCTGACACGCGACCCCAGCTAGCCGCCCTGATAAGTGCTCCGTGGGGGTCCGGCTCGGGTGTGGGCTTGCTAGTGCCAGAGCCACGCTCGCCACCACCTCGCCCCCTCCCCTGCCGAGTTTGCCCCTTGGCCCTGCACACACACACACACACACACACACACAC
>NW_012148397.1:181441-182221 GCF_000956105.1 Propithecus coquereli | reverse complement strand
GAGGTTTCGGGCCAGCCACCGCCGCGCGAGCTAGAAGCGCCCCAGCCCGGCAAGCTGGCTCACCCGCTGGCCACCCAGCACAGCCCGCTGGCCCCTCTCCTGCAGCCCATCTGGCGGAGCGGCGGCGGCGGCGGCGGCAGGAGAATGGCATCAGAACTGGCAATGAGCAACTCCGACCTGCCCACCAGTCCCCTGGCCATGGAATATGTTAATGACTTCGATCTGATGAAGTTTGAAGTGAAAAAGGAACCGGTGGAGACCGACCGCATCATCAGCCAGTGCGGCCGTCTCATCGCCGGGGGCTCGCTGTCCTCCACCCCCATGAGCACGCCGTGCAGCTCGGTGCCCCCTTCCCCCAGCTTCTCGGCGCCCAGCCCGGGCTCGGGCAGCGAGCAGAAGGCGCACCTGGAAGACTACTACTGGATGACCGGCTACCCGCAGCAGCTGAACCCCGAGGCGCTGGGCTTCAGCCCCGAGGACGCGGTCGAGGCGCTCATCAGCAACAGCCACCAGCTCCAGGGCGGCTTCGATGGCTACGCGCGCGGGGCGCAGCAGCTGGCCGCGGCGGCCGGGGCCGGGGCCGGCGCGGGCGCCTCCCTGAGCGGCGGCGGCGAGGAGATGGGCCCCGCCGCCGCCGTGGTGTCCGCCGTGATCGCCGCGGCCGCCGCGCAGAGCGGCGCGGGCCCGCACTACCACCACCACCACCACCACGCCGCCGGCCACCACCACCACCCGACGGCCGGCGCGCCCGGCGCCGCGGGCAGCGCGTCCGCCTCGGCC
>NW_012148397.1:179824-180267 GCF_000956105.1 Propithecus coquereli | reverse complement strand
TTTTTTTTCCTTTTGGCTTGGAAATGGACGTTCGAAGACTTATAGCATGGCATTCATACTTTTGTTTTATTGCCTCATGACTTTTTTGAGTTCAGAACAAAAAAGTGCAACCCTAGAGCCTTCTTCCCATGAAAGTTTGCATCTACTCCAAAACTGCTTTGAGTTACTCAGAACTTCAGCCTCCCAATGTAAATGCACTGAAGGCATTCCTTGTCAGAGACACCAGAATGGGTTACAAATTTAACATGGCAAACATCAAAGAACTCTTAATGTTCTCTTTTTAATAAGAATGATGCCCCACTTTGGGGACTAAAATTTGTGCTGTTGCCGAAAGCAGTCTAAAATTTATTTTTTAAAAAGATAAATCTGCCCCATTATTTTTTGGTTTTTTTGTTTTTATTTTTTTTATTATTTTTTTGGCTTTTGGTCATTGTCAAATGTGG
>NW_012148397.1:146025-167101 GCF_000956105.1 Propithecus coquereli | reverse complement strand
ATTTTTTTGGCTTTTGGTCATTGTCAAATGTGGAATGCTATGGGTTTCTAGTATATAATTTAATTCTAGTTTTTATAATCTGTTAGCCCAGTTAAAATGTATGCTACAGATAAAGGAATGTTATAGATAAATTTGAAAGAGTTAGGTCTGTTTAGCTGTAGATTTTTTCAAAGATTGATGCACTAAATTGTTTACTGTTGTGATGTTAAGGGGGGTAGAGTTTGCAAGGGGACTGTTTAAAAAAAGTAGCTTATACAGCATGTGCTTGCAACTTAAATATAAGTTGGGTATGTGTAGTCTTTGCTATACCACTGACTGTATTGAAAACCAAAGTATTAAAAGGGGAAACACCCCTGTTTATATCTGTAGGGGTATTTTACATTCAAAATGTATGTTTTTTTTTTCAAAATTAAAGTATTTGGGACTGAATTGCACTAAGATATAACCTGCAAGCATATAATACAAAAACAATTTGCAAAACTGTTTAGAACGCTAATAAAATTTATGCAGTTATAAAAATGGCATTACTGCACAGTTTTAAGATGATGCAGATTTTTTTACAGTTGTATTGTGGTGCAGAACTGGATTTTCTGTAACTTAAAAAAAAATCCACAGTTTTAAAGGCAATAATCAGTAAATGTTATTTTCAGGGACTGACATCCTGTCTTTAAAAAGAAATGAAAAGTAAATCTTACCACAATAAATATAAAAAATCTTGTCAGTTACTTTTCTTTTACATATTTTGCTGTGCAAAATTGTTTTATATCTTGAGTTACTAACTAACCACGCGTGATGTTCCTATGTGCTTTTCTTTCATTTTCAATTCTGGTTATATCAAGAGAAAGAATAATCTACAATAATAAACTGCATTTTTTTTTGATTCTGTACTCAGTTTCTTAGTGTACAGTTTAACTGGGCCCAACAACTGCATTAGAAGTGTAAAATGCATCTTTTTCTTCAGTGGAAGGAATAATGGAAGAATAGGGAGGCAATTCAGGGTGAAATCATAGGCTGTTTTGTGAGGTGAGGAGGCTGGCCCTATATAGTGATTAGCGATATTTAATATAGATGTAAATTATGATCTCTCATTTTTTTTTTTCCTCCCGAAAGTTTTCAGTTTTTAAGTGAGTTGAGCCATCATTGCCCTTTGGTGGGGGAGGTGGGGGGTGAAACAGTGGCACTGGGCTTCCTGAACATGGCCCTACACTTCTGATCCTGGAACAAACCCATCTAAGGAGCAATGAGGCAGGCATCAGAGGTGGCTTGGGCACATATGTATTTAATGGTAAAGATAAATAATTCTTGCCTTTTGCTAAAATTGATTATTTTTCCTTCTTCCCTTACACACCATGATTTTCTTGTTAGCAAGGCCTGACAAGATTTAACATAAACACTTTGGACAAATCCAAGTTGTTTGTTTTGTTTTTGCTTTTTTTTCTTTAACATTGAAGGTCATTTGTCTTAAATAGGAAAAAGAAAATCCACCCCTTACTTTCATAACTCCAAGTACATATCTGGTTTAAACTGTGTTATCAAATCATATTTCACTGTGAATATTCGTGGAGAACTTCTCTACTTAGACAAGCCGGTAATGATTTCAGATCCTGTTATCCCCAGAAAGACAAGCAGAAAATATTCCACGAAGGTGGAATATACACTGTGCTTTGATGTATTGGTATTTAACCCCAAACAGTCTGGGTATGGGGACTAACTTAAAGATCATTTGGAAAGACTCTAGCTACCTTCACTAGTAGGGCTCCTAAGCATTGACCTATTTTTAAATGACACAAATTCATGCAACTAATGTTACAAATTCATGCACTCTTAGTCAACTTCCCCTGGAACACTAATAGAACGTTAGACAAAGCCAGCACTGTTTTGAAAATATAGCCAAACACGTTGACTTTTGTTTTATTTTGTTTTCAGTTCTTTTTATTAAAAAAAAAAAAAAGATAATTTTGCAACTCTGAACGAAAGCCTTATTTTGAAGAAAACAGGTTGTGCTTGATGCTGCCGAGTTCTGGACAGTTTATCATCTGCCCTTCCTGCCTCTTCTTCACGGAACACGAAGACAGTGTATACCCTTTACATTTTGACCTTCCTTTATGTGCCAGTTTGGATATGGCTCCTGTAACCACACTTAATTTTGCTTAGCAAAAGTCTTAATAGTAAACCTACTCCCATGTGCTGGAAGTCAGCTGTTCGCGGCTTCGGAGATTTTTTTTTTTTTTTTTTTTCTGATCACAACTAGGAGATGCACAGTCTCCCTCTGAAGCAGCAGCAGTGGAGATGCCACTTTTACAAAAAGCTCAGCATCCGATGAAAGATTTTAGGCAAACACATTCTCGGAATGACAGTGACAATCAGGATGTAGTTATTGCAGTTATCTCACAAAGAGCGGAGCCTGGATTGGGCGAAAAATATAGGTGTGTCACAATTAAACATTTTGATAGGAATCTGCAAAGCATTCGATATAATAAGCAGGTTCGGGCCCCTAAACATTATAAAATCAAGTATAGTGGTGCTGGCAAAAAACGGGGTTTGGATGGCTGGCTTTAAGAGAAGGTTAACTCCTAGTAAAAGGCATTTTTTGAAACTTTGAAATACAGTGTGAGTTGAGTGCCAAACACAAATACGTGCTCTTTTATAAAGAACTCCTAAGTCCTGCATAGGTGCCGCCATTTCTTACAAATTAGTCTCCCAATTTAAAAAAAAAATCATATAAGGAAATCTAGCTTCCCCCTTTACACTGCATTTGAGTCTTTGTCTAAATAGTGTTAAAATTCCTTTCATTCCAATTACAGAACTGAGCCCACTCGCAAGTTGGAGCCATCAGTGGGATACGCCACATTTTGGAAGCCCCAGCATCGTGTATTTACCAGTGTGTTCACAAAATGAAATTTATGTGAGAGCTGTACATTAAAAATTATGATTATTATTATTTTATTATTATTTGCAGTCGTGGAGAACAACCTCCCCCTGACTCCTGTTTAATCTTTCCTTTTTAAAGAAAAATTATTGTGTTAGAGAAGAAAGCTATTAAATGTATAACCTCCGTACTAATTAACGATGCCTCTTGTCTGAGGGTCTTATATTTAGACCCATAGAAAAGCCTGCTCGTGCTTCTCGATTTCCAGTGCACACAACTGAACAGGTGCGATGGTTTTTCAACCTGTGTTATTAGTTTTAAAAATCCACTGAAATCACAAAGAGATATATGTGTACGTACAGATTCAGAAAAGTTTCCCAGAATGTTACAGCTAGCATTTTTAAAAAGCATATGTAGACATGCACATTCTAAATAGTACTTTTTCACGTCTCAGTGTTTCTCTGGCAGATAATTTTACTACGAAGAAAATAATATCTGACTCCCCCTTTCCAAACAGATGCCAAAGCTTCAGCAGAGCTGAGCACTGCCCCCCGCCCCCTGCCAGTCTTCTCGTAGGCCATAGTATTGTATTTATCAGTGATGTCAAACGTGTTCATTTATCAGACGTAGCTGTAAATGAAAACAATGTGTGGCAAAATACAAAGTTAGTTAAATACACACCCTCCGTGTTGCTCTTTTTGTTCCTCTTTCTTTTTGCTCCCAGGCACTCACAAAATCACCTCCCTGTCATTTCGCAGCTCCTTCCATGTTTCCTTTTTCAAAAACGATGCAATAATTTTTTTACAATATATCTGACACGTTAATATATTGACATCAAATAGGCAGAGGTTCTACTTTTGCCAGGCAGATAAATCTGCTATCTAGGCGTCATTTCTGCACCGTCTCAATGCCATAACCACCTGGGCCCCTTTCAACACAGACCACTCCGATGGGAAATATTCTATTTATTACTGAATGCATGATGCTAACGCTCTGATCTTCTCTCCCTTATACCTTCACCCCAGTCATTTTTATTTAGTAACATCAATCCTAGATACTTCTATTCATAAGTAGAACCTCCCCTGGCCAAACCACCGGTTTTACTGCTAAAAGCAGTGAACAGAAGGCAAATCGTGGCCACCCTCACAAACATGGTACGTAGCTGTTCCAGTAGCCACATTCCCAGCATGTCCTGGTCGAAATAACTGGAGTTGCTTATGGCACATTCAAAGGTTCCCGAGTACAGTACATTGGGAGGCTTTTGTTGTCATCGCCGTTGTTTTTGTTTAGGCCAACTTACTTCCGTATTCACGTACTCTTGGCTTTATAAAATGTGCTCCCCCAGTATACTAGACCAATCAACATATTTAAAAGTCCAACTGCCACATGAGTATCTCTATTTTTGTGCCTGCCAGTAGTTAAAGACTGAGATAGGTTGGAAGACTAAAATACATGAGTGACAACCTTCAGCCATCTGATTTCCGTGCCAGCGAAACACACAACCCAGCTCTCCTTAGCTCTCGTATAAACATTCATGCAGAGGGAGAAGGAAGTCACCAGCCTTGGATCGCTGATTTGCGAGGCTCTCACAACGATGCACTACCATTTGATTTTTTTAAAAAATAGTTTTGTCCCTCTTTGAAGAAATGTCTTAGTTTTTTGTTTTGTTTTGTTTTTAGAGAAGTTTTATCTGCAGTGATAGGCTATAATTTTTGCCTCTTCTATTGATTATTCCTTGGTATGCTAAATTAATAATTTGGGGTCTGTGCCTTCCTTTTTTTTTTTTTTTTTAAGAAATTAAGAGAAACCCTAAAGTTTGTTTCATTCTTAGCTCATTCTAAAGCTAAAAGATGTTCCAAGTCCAGGGCAGGGCATACCATAGTTATAAGGGAAGTGGTCCAGAGTCCAGCCCTCTGAATCAGGATTTGTTTTTGCATTTGTTTAAAAACAGAGCAAGAGCCTTACCCCACCTTCCCATGACACTGCTTTTCCCAATTTTGATATAGATCTTCAAAATCCAGACATCAAACAGCCCCACCAAAGGAGAAATCTCTCCCAGCGTTGCTCCGCCCCAGCTCCTGAACAAACCCAGCTCTGTCTAGCATTTTTTCCCTAGCACGGGTACAGGACAGGGTGAGAGAATTTCAGTCTCCCAGGCTGTCTCATGATTGTTGGGGCATAAAGAAGTACATTCCAGCCACAAATTGGGAGCATCTTTCCCCTTTAGAGAGGAAAAAAACAAAACAAAACAAAAACCAAACAAATTAAATTGCTTTACAGGAAAGCGTAGCAAAATCTCGGGCTCCTTGTTTCCCTGTACCATCTGTAGGAGGTGAGAAATGAGGAAAAAGAGAAAGGAGAACTTTGAAGGCAAGAGGCCCAGGAATAATTCCAGTCTCCAGTCTGAATTCCACTTGCTCAGTGGCCAGCGTCAGACCCAGTAGACACATACGCTGAATCAAACAAGGTCCGGCCGGCCGTTTCCTTAAAATATGCTCACATATGTTTCCTTTTTGAAAACAATTTTAGGGACCAAACCCAAATGAGAGATTTGAGGAAATCATTATTTAATGTCTTAACTTTTGCACATTTATAAATGTATCAATCTGCGATTTGATGGTGGTGACATTTTGGACCAGTCAGACATGTTATGCCAATATTTATATGGTCACTGCAAGTTTTATGACATCATGACAGTTTTTTTTATTGTTTAAATTTGAAAGCCCTTTGTGTGTTTTCCATAAGTCTGCTCAACAGAACAAGGCTGAGATAGGAAGTGCAAATCAACAGCGCACAGAAATCAGATCTTGATATGAATTTGCATCAGAGTTGGACAGTTTAAAGAAATTCTCGAAACACATTTTCCACAGAGGCTATGATTGGAATGTGTAGTTCCCTACTCAAACCATAGTCATCTACCGAGCACCTCTTTTCTTGTTCAACACAATTCATTTTCTTTTCCTTCCTTCTTATTAAATAACAATTTTCCCTATAATTAGGACTTTGGATTGCAAAATCACATTCCTCCCTTCTGCAGAGATTCATCTTGGATCATTAGTTACGATTAGAGAGGGGCATTAATTCCAGAAGGGAGGATGAGGGAGGGGTATCTGCTGAGGTTTGGGAAAAAGGGGTGGAGGGAGAAGAAATAGTTTTCTGTGTTTGTCCCCCACATTCCTCAACCCGTCCCTCAGCCCCCAACCCAGGCCTGGGTGTGAGCTGCAAACCGGAGATTTCAGTTCTGAATTTCGCTGTTCTAAATATTCTGATTCCCAGCCTGTTTCCAAGCTAAGATTCCAAAGAACCATTTTTCCTTGTGGTCGGTTCTTTCTGTTAGGGAGCAGGAGAGACCACGAAAACTTACAGAACTGGGCAGGGAGGAGTGAAAACCACTATCCTTCCAGAATCCCCAACAAGGATGTTTGTAAAGGGATCCCTGGCTAGAAAAATTAGGGCAGGGTGCAGATTCCCTTTCTGCCACCAATATTTGCACTGGTTCTGCGTGACCTCATCCACTACCAGAGGCCTGCAGAAGTGGGTTTCTGATATCGTTTGGGGGCTTCTCCAGAGGGAAAACAGGCCGGAGGATCCCAGGACAATAGGCAATCCTAAACTAGGCCCAGAAAGCAGAGGACAGGAAGGGGCCAGCATGCAGGGCTGGGGACAGCATTGCCAACAGAGGCCGACCTTGGCTTACGACCCCCAGTCACCAGAGGTCAGCTCCAGGTCATTCTCAGGGTCCCCACCTCCCACCAGAAAGGATCTGTTTGCAGGGTGAGGGACCAGCCGCTGACAGGCCCTGAGGTCCCCACAGATTCCTAAAAACAATAGTGAAGTCCTTAGCCCCGGGGTTAGGGCCCCTTGCCACCTGCCTCCTGTCCCATCCCAGTATCCTTCCCATAATTTGGGGCACCTCTTCCTCCCATGCTGGCCATCCAGGACCATTCTAGAGCCTCTGAGGGCACTGCCCTCAGGCCAGCAAGCAGTCGCCAAAGCTGAGGTCTGGGACGTGAGAAGTCACCCCTGCCCCAGTTTAAGCGCAGACAAAGGCCGGGATGGGGAGAAGCCTGGGAGTGCACGGGAGAGGAGCTGGGAAGCGGTTTTGGAACGTTTATCGCGGGCTGGAACTTCTGGTGCAAGGATCCTGAAGCGAGGAAAGAGGAGATAAAGGCAGGAAGGACGCCGAGTTTGAGCGCTCTCCCAGTCTCCAGGAGGAACGCTCCCCGTCACACACACACACGCACACAGACTCCACCTCACCCCAGTCCTTTACACCCCTGCTCCGCCTCTGCGGGGCTTCGCTGGCCGCATAGTGGCTGCAGCTGAGTGGAGCTGGGCGTGCTCCCCGCGCCGGGGGTCCTCAGGCGCGCGCGCAGCAGGTGCGCACGCACCGGCGCACGAATGGCGGAGGCCGGTCCTGGCGACTGCCTGAGGCCCCGAGAAGCCTCTCAGTGCTGGGCCTGCAGTCCCAGGCCCGAGGCGGACAGACTCAGGGAGGCCCGTGAGCTCAGGTACGGCGGCGACGCAGCGCCCCTCAGAGATGCCCGAGACTTGGCGGCGCAGGGAGACGCTGGCGACGGGCACACCCAGCGCGCCCCAGGGCCCAGGGCCCACTCAGGCGCCCGCGCCCCGACAGGGGGCTCGAATTCAAATGGAGTTTGGTTTAAGTTTTCCAAGAGGACTCCCTTGGCTAGAGCAGGGCTATCAAAATTACCAGCTCTGTTGCCCCGCTGGGGGGACGCCCTGACGGACGGCGCCCGTCACCTCCAGACCCCTCCCCCACCCGCTGGAGGCCTCAGGAATCTTCTGTAAATAAGATCATCGGCTCCAGATCATTTCATTTTTACTCGATTAATTTTCCGGCCCATTTTCCAGATCTTTTTTTTTTCCCCCCCCTCAGCTTTGGCTATAGACAGAGTAAGACGGAAAAAGAGAAAGCAAAGACGGAAATCCATAGAGCGTGTTTTAAAATCTTTATGGAAATCCTGATACGGTTTGGGTTTTCCGTGGTGTAGTTTGATGGACGTTATAAAACAAAACCAGTCGGGCAAACTTTATCAGGATTGCTCCGACGGCGCCAGGATGAGGGTCTTGCTTGCGTTCCCGGATTTAACACAGTTCGGGACGAACCTCTGGCACTCAGAAACTGTCTCGAGGGGACAAACTTTAAAACGACTAATTTCAGAAAGGATCCCTTCCACGTAGGGCCTTTTTCTTACAGGGACCGTCGGTGTGTGAGAGTAATCAAGTTAGGCAAGTTATCATTGCATCTTTTAAAATAAAAGAGTTTACCTCTCTCCACCTCTCTTAGGGAAGGATTTATTGATGTCCAGAGAAATATGTTGAAACTAAAGCGATGAGGTCAGCATCTGAGACACTCAGATTTTAAAAAAAACAATCCTTTTTGCTAGAACGGGGGAAAACATCTGTGGTAATCCTTCTAAGATTCAATCTGTTAAAAGGTGATATTCGTGTCTCTCTATTTTCAAACAATGAATTCAACCTGTTCTTTCATCTGCCTTTTAAAAGTGTATTTACTTACTTAATTGTGGGGCCTTTTAAGGAAACATATTGTAAAGAGGGAAAACTATTAAAAGATAAATCTGCAGTTTCCACTTTATGAAATAAAAATGATCCCAGGGGCGGAGTTCATCAGTCAGCTCTGTGCTTTGGTAGGCATGTGCAGAACCTGGCCTGAGACTCTGGCCTAGAACAATCTCCCCATGCACAAGGCAGGTAGGCTCCCTTGGCCAGACTCTCTGTGACCCTGGGCAGTGTGGAGACACATGCTGACAGTCGGTGACCCGTTCACAGGGTGCACTGTCCGTGTTAATTCACTGCACTGTGCAGGTAATGAGCCCTTTTTAAACCTTCCTTGGAATATCAGTGCACACGACTGTGCTATTTAAAGAATACTCTCCAATTGTTAGGTAAACAGATCCAAGTGTAAGAGGCTCTGTGCTGTCAGACATCTGGCTTAGATTATATCATCGTGGTCCAGCTCAAAAATCTCTCTTACGCCCATGGGAGACCCCCTTTCCCCCACCCACCCTTCCCCAATAACTGTTCTGAGGGGGAAGTCATGAGAACAGAGAAACCGCAATGGCTTTTGGACTCTATTCAGGTACGCAAACAAAATCCACAACCCCCCACCACCACCGCACACGCACCTTTAGAAAGTAAACGCATTGATAACAGGATAGGTTCCCCAGGTGGCCAGAGAGTAGAGGTCATCTTGAGGAAAATGACACCAATGATCTAAAAAGGACATCCACTTTATGAGATTTCGGGCAAGATGCCAAATATCGCATTTAATGAGGCCTCATTTTTTTTTTCTCCCAAAATAACGGAGACTATCAATGATATGGTCAGGAAGGCAAAGGGGGCATTTTGCAAAGCCTACATCCAATTATTGCTTTGTAATATTTTTCTAAAATTGAAAAATGCCTCATAAGTATATGATCTCATGTAAATGTTCCTTGCCGAAGCTTAACATATGTTTGCAACGCCCCAAAGGAATTACAAAAATATTCTCTCCACAATCTCGTAAGCTTTTAAACTCTATTCACCTGAGTTTCTAAAAGAATCTGTTGTTTCTAAAGATTAAAAAAAAAAAAAAGTGTAGTTCTATAGGGGAAGTTATTTATTTATTTATTTATTTTAGAGATTAGCCATCTGAATTTCAAATGGAGAACAATTGGTATTACTGATACACTTCCAGGTTTTATAATTTTGATATGTTTCTTGTTTCTTTTCTATTCTTTTTGTATTGCATAGAAATAATATATTAGGTAAGAAATTAATTAATGTATACTAATAGAAGAAGAGTAGTTTGTTCCTTAAGATTTGAAAAACATTCCCAACATGAAATGTGAATGAAGGCACCTAATATATTTGGGGCAGCTTCAACAGATACAAGGATACAAATTTATTTGTCCCAGTGCTTTGGGCATAATCTTACCATTTAGATAAAGGGCATTTGAAAGAATTAGAGAGTGAAAATTTAAGTAAAGAAAGATTATATGTTCAGTTGCAGCAGCCTAGAGAATTCAGCAGGTGCGTGAGTACAGTCTGTTTGTTCACACCAATTGCAAGGTAATACAAATAAAAGTGTGGAGGATTAAAGAAAAGTAACTGAATATCCATGTTGGGAAAAAAAATTAGATTGACTTAGTAGTTTATCGCAGTTATTGTACACAGATTTGCTGTGACCATGTTGAATTTTTTAAATTAGATTTTAAATATATTTTGACAGTCTGAACTTGTATAGTGTGACTAACTATAGGAAGAAATGACAGGTCTGCTTTGTTATTAAACTGCTGTCTGGAAAATATTGGACTCTGTACAGTAAATGATAATTATTTTGCCACTTACATTAGTACAGCTAATAGCAATAAGGGTTTTTTGAACCATAGAGAACTAACTACTTTGAATTACTGTGCTTTGTTATTCGCTGTGAAGCAAAAAGACTTTTTTTTTTTTTAAAGCAACCTCATTTTCATATCACCATTCTAAGCACTCCCCGCTACTAATTTACAGGGAGAAGAAGTTAATAAATAAAGGGGCGGTATCTAAATGGTTCTATTTGTTAAAAGAACATTTGCAGTTAAGGTCAGCAGTGCCAGCAGGATAGACCAGGGCAACAGAGGAGGAGGGGGAAGATGGAAGAGAACGTGTCCTAGCAAATTGTCCAGGGAAGGTGGGCTGGGCCAGTGTGGTTCTCTGAGGGACGGGCTGTCTGGGAACACGTGGGAGAAGCCCATCAGAAATGATTCGAATCCTCCCCTGCTAGGAACCTGGAATCACCTGGATCCCTTTGAACAGAGGACAGCTTCAGAGCTGATCCAGGCTGCCAGCCAGTGGGTTATGGGTACCTCAGCCTCCCAGTGGGGAAGAAACAGTTCAGAGGGAGAAACTTGTATTGCAGGCTGTCCCCTTCCAAATCAACCCCTCCTCTGCAAAAGCAAGTGAAACGAAATCATTGTTCTTTTGGTCTAACGCTGTCCTTTCCATAGATTGTTAGGCTGCCTTTAGCATACTGCCCTTGAAACATTCTTCATGGTGATTACTTACCCTTTGTTTATTTTAATATATTTACTAAATCAGGTACCCAAGGGAATCCTCTACATCAGTGATGTGAAAAATCCAGTTGCCTGAAGTCAAAGAGGTACATCTTGATTTTTGATTTGCATGCGCTTGCTGGAGTGAGTTTTTCATGAGGGGGAAAGTACGAAAGCACGCAAGGAATGCTGCTAATTCTGTAGAGGAGAGAAGTTCCTGTTTTCATAGTGTTAGTAGTCGGGCGTCACATGTAACATAAACAGAAGCCATCCATGTGAGAGCCAGCATGCATTTGTTTTCTGTATTTATTTCATTACACAAATGTGGGGTAGAGAATAATCTAGTTTGAGTTGATCTTAGACTTACTGGACAGGAGTGTATTAGACACTCAGAGCTAGTCCTTCGACTTGAGTGTCAGACAATTTGGGTGAATCTGTGTAACTAGCATCCATTGCCCTTGGTCACATTTACCTGGGCTTTGTAAACATTGCAAATGTGCAGTCACTTATATTCAGTCGTATTTACATTTTGAAAATTTAGTATAATTTCCAAGCACAGTATGTCTCCCGCTTCTGCAGCCAAATGTGACTATGGAGTCACTCCCCACTTCAATTGTAGACAGAAGGGGAGAGGAGGAGACGGGTGGGAGGCAGAAATCTGATTTTCATCTGCTAAAAAAATGAAATTGAGCTATTTAAATGGGTTTTCAGTTACAAGTATCCCAGCGTGAATTTAATTATGAACCCTCTTCGTTTGGAAAGCTAGACCAACACTCTTACACCGATAATTACTTAGTGTCATAGTTTTATGTATTCTTGTCACCTCTTATTGGCTAATGGAACAACTTTTTTTTTTTTTTAAATTTTGCTTGCTGAGAAATTTGCATGAAATACATTTTTTGGTTGCTAGCTAAACTGAGGGGGGCAAAAGTCACACTGTCAAATTGCTACTCTTTGCAGAGGAGGCACTTTAAGGATCCAGTGAACGGAGAGCATTGGAAAAACAGAACCCCATTTTTTCCCACTATTCCAAAATAGTATCTGATTACTTACTTCCACACAGTACTATGATGAGAGTTTTATGTTGAATAACTGGACTGTGACTATTTAGTATGATTTCTTTGCTAACCTTTTAGTATGATTTCTTTGCTAACGTTATACAAAATTAACATTTTCTTTAATAGTTCCCATGCATAGATTTTAATGCAACGTATGCCTTTGGGGTTAATTTTTATGTCCAAGTGTATGCATGCAGTTTCAATACATTATTCCTTTCTTGTCCTTGTCTTTGCAATTGCCATTTGAAAACCACCTATTACATAGGATGATTTAAGTCCACTGGCAGGTTCCGTGACATTGAAACCATCCAGTTTTGAGCAAAGAGTTAATGAACTTTAAAGGCAAGGTTCACACTGGTCCTGACCTCCTGGTAATATTTCATATAAGGTTACTAGTGGGAGAAAAATCAAATTTCAGCTGTGAACATGATTGACAGGTAAGAGCAGGGAAGAGAAAGGCATTTGATCAGATAGGGAATTTGGGGAGAAAGAGGACAATTCCTTGAAGTTACTCTGTGATATTAGATATTATAAGCTGATTTATGAAAAGTTCAATACTTGGTGCTCTTGGGAGAGTTACTTAGTTTACTTTTTTTTTTTTTCCTGGAAAGAAAGTCACTTTGGTTAAGGGATTTCAGCTATGGAAGCCAAAAATGGTGAACCACTAGCTTTCCTGCTCTCTAACTAATTTCAACCATGCACAGCTTTGTGGCTTATTTTTGGCAGTTTTTAGGCTAGGGTATGATGATTAAATCACAAGCCATTTAATTATCTTTTGTTTATTCTCAGAAACACAGTCTAGATTATATTATGGTTCTTGGACATATTACAAAATATTTATCCCAAGAGGTATCAACGATTAAAATTGCCATGTGGGTAGCATCCCCTGGTCCTGACTAACATTTTCCATTAGTGCATGTTCAAGTTTAACATATGCAAATCAACCAAAATGCATGCTTCATCAAGAGTGTGCCTTCTCCAAAAAAGGTCTTGTATCACGAAGAAGAACATAGATAACAGTCCCACACTGCTTGTACATCTTTCACCCAATCTGGGGATTTGACGTAAACTTTTTCATGGTAGCATCATTGCCATGGAAACGTGTGATGATGTTGCTTGACCCTCAGACTAAGGTGGCTTATGAATTCTCTACCTTCAAGGCTGTCTTCTAGCTTGATTTGTCACAAGGAGACAACGCAAAGACCCATGGTTTGCACCAATGTGGAAAGTAGGCCTCCAAAACATTCTTGCATCTTACGTGCTGAAACACTGATTCGAAGGTGGGGACAAACCTTAGCCTGCTCATGTCTATGCTCTGCCTATTTCATATGTTCCTGACATTGGCTAAGACCCATCCGGATGCAACCAAGCCTTACAGAGGTGCCTCAGGGCAGGGCAGGGGGACACATGTGTAGGGAAGAGGCCCATTTGTAGTTTTCCTGTCACCTATGGGTGAAGTTTATGGAACTGGTATAAACAGCACTTACTGGTACCCATCAATTTTTTTTCTAGTCTAAAAATTGGCAGAGTGGACATCTTTTATCCTGACTATACCTATTCCGATGATACGAATTCAAAAAGTTGTCAAATGTAAGGAATTCTTTATTATTTTATGAACCAGAGTGAAAACCAACCAAAAACAGTAAAAGTGCTCAGAAATCTTGTTTCTAATTTGCATACCTGTCCTCCCATGTTGTCCATAATCATCCAGAAATAAAACACAAATGTGGTTTCCCAAATGCTCAGTGTCAGTGTGGGTGCCTTAGCAAAGTGAATGTAGCTATTTCGCTCAAATATAAAAGTAAAGAAGCCATTAACTAGTTTCCCTTGCAGAACCCATCAAAATATTTTAACAGAAAGGGTGAACCAGGTGTTCCCATGCAGAGGACATGTGAAAACCCAGATTGTTCATTCTGATATCTTGGTGCCTCTGCTTGAAAAGCCCAGGTGACTGGTCTTGACCCTGTCTTCACTGCAGGCCCCTCAGGGGTCCTAAAATACCCTGTTTTTATAGTAAATCCCCCATCCAAAAGACAGGAAAGAGGAAAATGCAGTCATGTTTTCAGATTTGGAGCAGGGACCAATCACAAATTCCATGAGTATGTCTCAAGCAAGTTACATCAATGTATGCGCTGGCACTGAGAAAATAAGGAGAAACAATTCTGTTTAAAGTGTTTTGTCATTTGGACTCCCCGGAATTGTTTTTTGTTTCTGTTGTTTATTTATTTAGATTATTCTCCTCGCTAACCAACACCACACTCCCTGTATAGGCAGCGTAATGTTTCTCTTTCTGTGGGCACAGGCCTGCAACTGAGCTTATTTAATCAATTAATTATAGCAGAGCAGAAGCAGGGTCACTAGCCTAACGATGCCCTATGAACTCGTATTATTTGCAGTTAACTCTGGTATACCATTGAAGGGCGCAACTGGAAACATTATGCATCTGGAAGGGGGGTGGGAAGGAAGAAGGAATTTCTGCAAAAGTGCAACGCTCATTACTTAAAACAAAATGATGCTTCTGTAAAAAGAGCTTTCGTTCTAAATGCACACATTCAGTCACCTGCCAAAAGCTCAGATTTACTGCTGCCGTTCACAGATGCCAATGTTTAGACTCTCTTCACCTGCTGCTTGCTGAGTCTTTCATTTGCTCCATCCAAAAATTTTTGTAAAGTTGTTGTTTCGTGTCTGCAGTTTTTTGCTTTCCCTGGCACCTAATGAAATTATCAGCAATAAATGAGCTAAGCAGCAGGGTTGAGTTTTTTTTTTTTTTTTGGTTTGTTTTCGGTCTCCATTTTGCAACATTTGGAAAATGCTAAGACAGGGGTATGCCGGTAGGAAATGTCATCGTGCCCCTCCTTGCTGTATCTACAAACTATAAGCTGTTAGCACTTCCATAATTTCTGATAGAAACTTATGCCCAGTGGAACAGGGGAGGGACCACTTTTAGATGCAAGGTGGGAAAAATCAAACCAGCTGGGGGTTTACAGGTATTGTCAATGGAGACAAGGTGGCCTCAGAGCAGTGACCTCCGGTGTAAGCTGCTGGAAGATGTTAACACCTAATGAACAATCCAGGGGCGCATCCTACAACTTCATCATCCCGGAAGTGAGAATGACAGTCCAGAAAGAGAGGTGAAGGGAGATTTCGTTGGTAGGATTTTATTTTCTCCCTCTCCCTCAGCATGCAGCCTATAATCCTGTGGTTTTTCGCATGCAGCTAGTGACGATTTCTTTTTAGTCCTCTCTGTCTATTGAAAAGCACAGTAAGTTCATTTGCTAGCAGGTAGGCAGTGGAGGTGAGAATTGAATTGATCTGAAATGCTCTGAGAAATTGACCCTGAGGTCGCTCTTCCTTTAAATTGGGTTCTACAGACAAAGTTTCTTTTCTTCTTCCCTGGCTCCTGCCTGCTGCCAGAAGCAGAGTGGAGTTGGGGTTTGTAATTATTTAAAGAGATTCTAATGCCAGGGTTGACTCTCCCCCTCCACAAAGTTAATCAAAATAGAGACCTTTTGTTACTGGTAGTAGTTAATTAAAGGGCTTGAGTCTATACTGCTGTGGTGCGCCTCCGGCTTGTTTATATTTTAAAATGAGGTTCATTCCTGATATATAGGAAATGGGGGAGAACGCTAACATGAGGGTCTCTTATTGGGCTGAACATTTTATATAGGAGAATGGAATTTTCTGTTTATTTTCTTTTTTTTTTTTCCTATTTCTCTCTCTTTTTCATGGAGTGATTAGAAACCTTTTGAAAAATCTTAAGGTGCACACTATACATTTAACAGTGTCTGAAATCATGCGTTGCCTTTTAGAAGGCGTGCAAGTCTGCGGCAAGGGATGCTTGGCATCTCTCTCCCCTCAGCAGCGAGGAGAGCCAGGAGAGATCAGAAATTCCTTTACCCGCATTGACCCTTCTGACCCAAGCTAAGAACTGCTTTCTCATTCTTTGCTCCAGTGGGTAGCACATACTTGAAGTTCTATCCTGATGCTCAAAGGCTGTTTTGTTTATTTGGTATTGGTTTTCCCTAGACTTTTAATTTTTTTTTTTTTTTTTTTTGTGCTCCTTTTTAAGCCTGGAACAGTTTCTCTCCCTTGCCTGGTAGAATGAAAGTGAAAAACGCACAGGCTACACAAGCTCTATCAGACGTGTTTGGATGTTTGAAGTTGGATCCGTCCTTGTAGGGAACGAGGGAGGGTTTGTGATGGGGACTGGGTTTCTGTACGCCATGAGGCTGGGGCTGCTCAGCCACCCAGGTCTGAGGATGCCTGGCTGTTCTCCCCTCCAGCGACTTGTGGTCACTCCCTGGACATTTGAAGTCCCCTGCGTCTCATTCTTTCCCCGGACCCTTTGCGTTTCTGCATGCTTGATGTTCTACTGATCCAGCGAAACCACCCAGTGAGAATGTTCGTAACTGCTGCTTGCAAAGTCTGGCCCCAGTTTAGTTGTCAGTGATAAAGTTATTGATAAAAATGTAATGTGTCCTAAACGCTCTAGTCTCCTCGGGTGTTTGGGGAACCTCATTATTTAGAATATTACATCTGTTTGCTCTGATCCTTGCTGCTTGGTAGCGTCCTGACAAGACCCCAGTCTGAGGGTGACAAAGGCTGTGGTCTGTGGTCATGAAACAGCACATGATCTGTGCTATAAACCATCTCTACGGTTTTGTGGACAATTAACACGCCCAGCTCCCAAACCAGGCTGTGAGGAACATAGTAGGAGAGTTTGGGGATTGGCCTCTGGAGAAAAGTACAGAGTACAACTTGGTTCCTGCCTGAGAGTGGGAGGTTTTACAGAGATGTAGTGAAATGTCACCCTGTTCCAGAGAGGAAAAAAAAAATAATAAGGAAGGATTTGTGTTTATTCTTTTCCTCCTATTTGATTTGAGCCAGCTAATATTAGGCACGAAAAAACGTGCCATCGCAGTTGCTGAGAAACTTTTATTCTCTAAGGCACTGGTGTGGAGGCGGGGTGGGGGGTGAGGTTCCTGCAACGTGGTTCTGTCTTTACTCAACATTTTACAGGGCCGTTCAGATCCCCCCATCCTCTTCAACATCATCTCCTTCCACAATAAAAAAGGCACCTTCCCATGTTTGCCACAGTTAACCGATGACATTTTCACTTTGGGAAAGACGAGATCCCAGTGTGCGATTTCATTGTAAATTGGTCAGGAGTTATTTGCGGAGCTATGGAGGATGCTGTTAGTCTGAGAATGCATCTTTCTACTAGTTCTTTAAAATGTAATTGGGATTGGGCCACTGTGTGATTTCGATTCAAGCTTTTTTTTTTTTTTTTTCTAATTTTCTTTCCTTTTTTTGTTATTGCAAACCGCAATAAGGTGACTTGTAATTTATAATCAAAGTTTGGTATCGTTAAACTAAACTGTAAAAACTGACTTTGGGGCTTTGCTCATAAAATAAATATTTGAAAAAATATAGCAATGAGGTTTGTACAGTAGAGGCAATGTCAGTCCATATATATATCTGTGCATGTGAATATATATGTGTGTGTTTCGTTTCAGGCTGTTAAAGCTAGTCCTGAAAAAGCATCTTCCAAAACTGTGACTTTTTCTAACATTCAAGTAGGAGGATACACTGATGGGCTATAAGCACATTTTCTTTAACAAACTTCTAATTTGTCGCCTAAACTCCATTTGTAATTCACCTTCCCTTATTTTTCAGTTATATTATTTTTGCACTAAAGGGTCTGAGCATGCATGCTAGAATTCTCCATCTGTAAGCTATAGTATTCCTTAGCTTGGAAGACTTTTTTTTCCTTTCCCCCTAACAAGGAAGCTCATTTAGAAAGAAATGTTTATGTGAAGTGCTTGTCAGTTGGCATTTTTACTGGTTTGCTAACCCAAAGGTAAAATATAAAGCCATGTCTTTTCCTCACTGGCTTGTTGTACTAGAAGGGTCCTCCCTTGTTAGCTTGATAAATAATTTTACTAGGGGGACTCTGCTGTATTTTTATGCTTGCTGTCTATTTTCTGCTTGCTGCAAATAAATTTCTGTACTCAGAGGGCACTAAAACTCCAAACACGTGGTATTTTCACATTTTGCTGCTGGTCGCCTGAAATATTTATTCCATCTAGTGTACTTAATTAATTTTTTAAAGGAAAAAAATAATTTGTGATTAATAGCAAACCCAAATTATTCTTATCTTTCTCAGAACTATTGGAAGGATAGCTTTCTGAAAGACTTGGTGTGTCCAACCTTGTCTAATATTTGTCAAATTGAAGACAAGTGCTTATTTATTGGGGGAGTCCTAAAGTTTTCTCATTATATATTTCCTTGTCTGTCGTTTCAACTTTAAATATTAAGATGTTAATATGGGAAATGAATAGGGCTATAGAATTCTATCTAGAAATGAGGCATTATACAATAAAATCTTTACATTTGAAAAATGATACATGGTGTGAAAGTGGAGATGAAATTGATCACATGTATCAATATAAATTATCGGTATTCACCCGAGGCTCGGGCATTTAGTCTTGGGATTCGTTAATACTGAGGAGAGCTTGGTGTGGCTCTCTGGGGCACAATTGGTCCCTGTTATAAACCTAAAGAAACACACCCCAAAACATTCCAATAAAATTAAATACAAATAAATGTATTCTATAAATTATAAACACAAGGAACATACCACATTATAGATATACAATAAAATGTTTCATGAAGGAATGAAATTTATAAATGTTGATAAAAACAAATGATCATTTAAAATTAATGCCAGATTATCTCATTAATTGAAATATAATTTTTTTCAAAGCAGACATTCTGCTTGTTATTTGCTTCATATTATGTGCTCATTAACAGGGTTTTATTTTCTGAAATGCAAAAATATTTTTACAGAGGGACCAGAGACGTAAATTTGAAACCAGAGTGCCAGCGTATGTAACCAATGTCAAGGGTTTTGGAGAGACTGGGTCAGAGGTTATCTGGAGCTCAGTTTTTGCAGAGATCACCAAAATGAAGAGGAAAATGTAGAAAAAGGAGTCAATGAACACATTCTAAAATATACATGAGGATCTACAGTCAAGATTTAGAACAATTTTTTTCCTTGGGCTTTGCACCATAATATTTAATCACAAAATTTCATTGTAGGTAGACTTTTATTGTTCTCTAATTCCACAATTATGAAGACAATTACGAGAATCAGATTTCTTTATACTTAAAGAAGAGTTGATATTTAGCACTCCTTCTGGTCACTTGGGGGCCATACGAATTTGTCAGGAGTTAGAGAAAACTTGCATGGAGTTCAAGGCCATGAAGTCCCACCCAGCTCTGCCTTTCTGAGGTCGCCCAGAGCCTCTGTGGGTCATGGTGATGACAGCTGCCACGGATAGGGTGTCTCCTGGGAGCCACACCTATGCCGTCTTTGATCCTTGCAATAACTAGAGGGGCAGATATTTTAATCCCCTTTATACAAATGAGAAAACTCAAGCACAAAGCAATTAAGATATCAATCAACCCTACATGATAGTCACGCAGATAGTTCTAAACAGACATCATTGCACACCTGCCCTGGTCAGGCGATTCCTTCTCTCCTCCTCAGTTAAACAGCCCCATTTTTTAACCTCCACACGTGTGGTATGAGCCCAGGTGCCCTCTCTGTCTTGGTCATCGTTTTCTGAGTGCGATTGAGTAGGGCCCAGAAGAAAATACATATAATTTGTAGCTGTGACTTCTTGTGGTCTTGGCCTCAAGGACCCCTCCAGCTCTAAAAAACAAATGATTCTGTGGTTTGATTTCAGTAGTTAATGGAATACCCTTTTCTACTCAAACAAATAAAGATTGTCATTTCATGAGCATTTAAAAAATAATAGATGGTGCATTTCCTTAATACCCTGTAATGTGTAAAGCGTCAGGTGCACAATTGGCACTCAGGAAATTGCTGGATAGTGAAGATAAATCAGCATGAAATCACTCCAATGAAAGCCCCATTTAATAAAATGTTGTCAGCAAAATCTGTAGTAACACAGAAAAGAGAAAAAGGATACACAGTGTCCGCATCTATAAGATAGGGATACTCACTCAAAGGCGTGTGTAAACGTCTGAATATGATAATGTATGTAAAGCACCTGGATTAAATATGTTAATGTATGTAAAGCACCTGGCACAGGATAAACACCTGGCCATGTTTGGCCTTGGACAGTATTATATGGAATAAAAATTTCACCTTGACACCTTGCAAGCCTTAGTTTGTTTCAGAATAATTTTACTATTATGATATTCGGCTTTTTTCTGCCCTCCAATTTGAAAAATAAATTTTCAAAAATTGGAAAATAGAGAAAAACATAGAACTATAGTTTATAGCTGTTATCTACCCTCCTCTGAAAAAAAATACAGCCACCCTGAAGTAAAAAAGTGTGCTTAGGGAGTTCTGCGGTCAAATAATTTAGGGAAATTATGGGTTAGATAAAGTTAAACATTTAATTTTGCCATCATCCATCTCAGAGCCTTTATATGCTAATATGCATTATGACCCTCTGTGGGGAAGGACCAAGACAGATGGTATACAATATCTTCCGAACTTACATGAACATGAAACCTATTTTATAATCAACCATCTCATGGAACTAGCATTGTGTAGGGCAGTTTTGAAAAATAGATGTCTAAAGTGTTGGTCCTGACTTATTTTTTTCTTTAGTACCAAAGGACTCTTTTATTAATTGTCCTTCATAAAGCCCATTATTTGAAAAATTTATTTGTCATTCTATGTATTTGTTTTATTAGATCAGCAAGAGCAGTGGTACAGTTCCATTGATGTATAGTTAGTCAATAGAAAAGAAAACCTTATCATGGGGGTACTCCTCTTGGTCTTTACAATAATGGGATGGCTCATGGGGGCTATTACTGTCTTCCCTGTGGGACCTCAGGACTCCAGTGTGGGATCCTCTGCCCTGGTAGAAAACCCAGGATCACTGTCTAATGTGGCCCAGCCATGTGTGATTGGATGAGTCTTCTAAGGGAAGCAGAGGAGCTGTAAGGCTGTGATCCCCAACCCCCAGCTGTAGACTGGTACTGGTCCATGGTCTGTTAGGAACTGGGCTGCACAGCAGGAGGTGAATGGCAGGGAAGCAAGTGAAACT